>NC_088853.1:15478840-15779911 GCF_963853765.1 Magallana gigas | reverse complement strand
AAAGTAAACTTGTTCACCCCTCCAAATGATCATGTGAACTAACCCAACGACCTCCATGTGATCTTAACCCGACCGTTTGATTGGCTACGTTGCCGGATATTCTAAAGGTCATGACCTCACGAAACGTCACATTTGTCCGCGAAATGCATAGCGAAGCGCCATGTGACATCGTTCAAGCCAGGTGAGGCTATCTTATCGGGAAAATAATTTATCGTAAAGTCCACGGTGTAGATGAATTTAATCTCCAGCATTTAGAAGAAGAAAGGGGCGTTGATGTACGACGAATGTTCTCATGCACACTTTTGGCCAACTCCGTTGTATATTATACACCGTATACGCAGGTATGTGTTATGTGATATTTTCTGTACGCCTGCTAGCGTACACTGCGAACGGGTTGTTAACACGTGGCATCCAGCACATCTGCTTCGGATAACACTTTGTGTAGAGGGCGAGAGAGAGAAAAAATGTAACACGATAGTGTGAAATATTTCAGCATATTGTAAGCGGATACGATTTTAAGATTCTTAAGTCCTTGGGTTACGGAAGACGTTTTCAATTGTGTGAAGTCGGCAAAAAAACTCGAGTTTTCTTCGCCGGAATTTTTGACAATGGCGAGAGTGCCCAGGGGCAGAGAGACTTGGTTATGCATTGTGCGGAAATATGCTACCTATTTAGGACACAAAAACCAGTTTCACCAGGTAATGCTTCGTGTGTTCATTTTAGCGAGACGGGACGGTGCGCTGAGCTATTTTTACATTGATGCTCCGATAGAAAGAAAAAAGGGGGGATGAATGAGAATAACATTAATAAGTCTCGTCGTTGATTTGAGTAAAAACGAGGCTGTATCGCTCTACACAGCACAGGGCACCATCTGTTACAGTATTTTCAAACGATTTTATCGATTGGACTCTGCCAGCAGTCCGAAATATCACCGAGTTCAGTATTTTATTTACAGAGTAGATGGGGAATTTCTCGGTGTCTGCACTGTGCGATGTGTGTCGGGAAGTTCACACGATGCATAATATGGCCATTGATTCTGTGGACTACACACACTGCACACGTGTGTATACTATATGTGAAGATGTAAGTGCTAGGGTGTGGTTATTATACACACAGACTGTCATTAATATATGAGTGTGTGTGAGATTATGTCTGTGCACGTGTAGATCAGGCGTCGTCTGCAGATATTTTGCAGATTGTGGTAAGAGGATTGAAAGCTGTGCGAATTCAGACATCTTTTGTTTACATTGAATATGTTCAAAATTATCATAGGGAGGGGAAGGGGGTTATTTAATATGAGACTTGTAAAGGAATATGGACTGTATTATGCAAGAGACTCCAATAAAGGGTCATTTCACAAATTCTCTGCTCAGTGAGATCTGGGGTTTATCCAAAGGGATATTTTATTGGGACTTTTGGATAATAAATTTATTATATTATGGTAATTTTTGTCTCTGCCTAGATATATACGAGGACTGGTTAAGCAATTAAAAATATGCTTATCTTAATGATCATCATTTAAATTGAGCTTTTCCCTATTCACAAAGTGCTTTTTCCAATGCAAGTTAATTGTTACATGTAGAAATCTGCTAATCAAAACTCCATTTATACAATTACATTTACAGCTGTTAAAATACTACCACTATTGCAATTTTGTTAAGACTTATATTGAATTTCCAGGGATGGGACTTGTTATTAGATTTGCTGGGACAACAGAATTACTGGAATTTAATAACTGTGATACAGAGGCACGGGGTATATAAATTGGGTCCCTCCATTGTAAACTGTTTTGTCTGCGTGTCGGATGATGATTTTTGACACTTTCTGAGTTGACAACAAACTTCCAAGAAACCAACTACCCTCCTGTTGAGAATGGAGAAGTAATTATAGCTCAATGCTTAGAAATGTGTGCCTTTTGTGGAATTTGGGAAAAAGTCGTTCTTGTTAAAACTTTTTGCTAGGGAAAAGCGAAAATTAAATGGACCTTTGTTGTCAGGTTGAATGAGCTGTGTAATTACAGGCCTTTGCAGCTATGTTACATTTCATGATTTATAGCAAGTGAAATGTAATGGATGAACATTTTTTTATGATTGTTCATGATGGAACTTGTACCAAATTGAAAGTGTTGAAACAAACATTTGCGGAGGTCAGCGAAGGTCAAATTGTTCTGCCAGATAACGAACCATTCTATGCTAATGAGTTGACACTAATTAATTCAAGTCAGCAATGAGTGTAGAAAGTGGAATTTCTGACATAAAATCACTGACACAAGCAATTTGTTGAAAGTCATATTTTTTGTCAGGCCAATTCTCGATTAAGAAATTCACTATTTGCCCTCTCTCAGTTAGGGTTTGAAAAAAAGACGTTACTTAATTTTGGTTGGTGATGCTATTTTAAGTATTTTTGTCAGACTAATTTAAAAAAATCTTTATTAGCCCACTTGCAAGTAGGATTTCACATTTTCAATGATGATTTGTGGAGAAATTAGTATTTTTCATTGAAATGAATTAAGTAGGTTTTCTATTACCATAGCTGAAAAATAATTGTCATCAGAAGTTCTGATTTCTCAATAAATTAGAAAGAAAGAAAAGGAAGGGCTTGTGTAGGCTCAATTTTCCGAAGGTTATAGCCATAGTACTAAAAATTATGTTGTCATAAAACATATCAGTTTCTTGTTTTTGTTTGTAAAATGATGGGTGATTTACGCATGGTAAGCAGTTGTGAGCGAACTCGATGTAAACGATGATAAAATACGTGAAATTAAATGCAAAGTAATGTCCTCCGGCTGTCAAGAGCTGTGATGGTGAATACTCTGTGGCTATTAGTACATTATGGTCGTGTAATATAAGTAAAAGCATGATTGTTTTTGGCGAACAGTCATAAACCTGCCATGTATGGTGAAAATACTCATTTTTCCTGTTTTTTGACAAATTATTTTTCTCACTCAATGAAAAATGTTGGAAATGATAACTCTTTGAAAAAAGAACTCAGAAATATAAGAAAAAAAGAAAATAATTGAGGGCATGCAATTAATCAGTTAAACATGTATTTTTCCTATAATAGAAAATGTTCTTCACTGATAAACTGAATAAATTAACATTGTACTATAATGTGATATGAATATTCAATGAAATAATTTTGATATGCTATTACATGTAAGATTAGAATTTCCAATGCAAAGTAACACTCCCCCCCCCCCACCCCCCCCCCCACCCCCCACCCCCCAAAAAATATCATAAATAATTGAATTCAATAGAGCAAAGCTTGTATTGACCTTTTTCATATGTGTTTTGTAGAAAAAGCTGGTCGTCAGAAGAATTGAAAATCGGCATAATGTAGACGACAGTGACTGTTACAGAGACTCCTTGACAGGCCACCAGTCAAGAGACCATTGGTATTTCGTAGGAGTGGGCAGAGATGCTGGATTGCAGACCACCAGTTTAAAAGGGTCAAAGTGGGAGTCTTCTATCCTCTCTCCTTCCTGTCACAACAACTGCAGTGATGAAGTCGTTGAGAAGCATTGGAAGGTCAAGTAATTCAGGTGGTTTAAGAAGGCAAACTACTCCTTAGATCTACCAAGAAATTTTTTAAACGATAACCTATAAGATCTACCTCAAAAATTTTAATACAATTTTTTGGCCATGAAAAGAAAGAAATCCAAATATTTCATGTTAAAAATTTTGAATATTTTTCTATTTCTTAATGCAGAGCTCTTCATCTGAAAGAGATTAGAATGGTCTTAAAATGGCCAGAGCTATACAGCCGCCTTAATGAATGGAGAAATTTTGACAATGTTGAAGGTGGTGACCTGTTGTGTAACAAACAGCTGGTCAATTTCCTTGTCTGTGTTGACCCAAATATTTTGGGCCCTTATCAGTTCATCGTCCAAAACTTGAGTGATAGTTTTGAGAGAGAGAGAGAGAGAGAGAGAGAGAGAGAGCAAGTGCAGGAGAGAGAGAGAGAGAGAGCAGGAGAGAGAGGAGTGTAGAGTGCAAGAGAGGGAGATAGAAAGGGATGGAGGAAAGAAAGAGAGAGGGAGGGGAGAGGTGAAGAGATATAGAGGGAGAGATTTCAGAGAGAAAGATAGAGACAGTAATAAGAAAGAACTGGCAGTTGTGTTTTGCATGAATATGATGTAAATTTTGTATTGAAAAGAGAACAGAAACATTTCGTAATTATTACAAAATATTGCCAAAAATCATAACAGTGGTAATTAAGTTACAAAAAAATATGACTGCGTAATAATTATGTAGCTTGAAAATGCTCTTTTGATATGAGGCACAAATTGGCTGTGTGTAGAAGAGAGAGAGAAAGAATGAAGATCCATAGGTCATGTTTTTTCTATGCAAACATAATATGGGTTGTGTTGGATAAATTGTTTATATTGAAAAAAGTGTGCAGAGATGGTTTGTTTGCAGAAGAGATGCTGGATCTACGAAAATTTTCTCTATTGACTATGATGAAAAATTGTTCAAGTGTGAACAAAATTGAACAGTGATATTTTCCGCAGATAAAAAAAAAATCAAAGTACTGACAGTACCGAGAGTTCAGAAAGGCAGGAAATGTTCTTTCACATTTAATTTGTGATAGCTTTAATGTTGATTATGATAGAATGGACATGATTGTAAGATAATGAAACAAGGATACATTTTAATTCTTTTCCCACCCCACTTCTTTCATTTCTTTGAAAAAATCAAAGAAAATAGTTTGATCTTGAGCAGTGCACTTTCCTACTATGAAATAGAATGTAGATTTACTTGCTTTTCTAGTCGGCTATGGTATATATTTAACCACAATCTGTATTTCTAAGCTAAAGTTAGGTAATTTCATGTTTAGAAAGAATAGCCATTAATTTTCATGATCTTTTAGAAAAGCCGTTAGCACCCATAATGAAAATCTCTTTTAAATCTGCTGTAAATTAAAAGTGGTAATGGTTTTGTTTCAAACTCTGCATTCTTTTACAGTTAAGGTGCAGTTACAATCCTTTTGTTGGTTTACATTTGGTTGAATAAAGAGTTGAAGGTGTCAGTGTATGTATGCAGTGAAGGAGAGATAGATGCGTGGACAATGCACCAGTTGTTACGCCAAGGAAAATGTAGGAGTAGATATATTGATCAAAATGATGAATGAATTGGAAAGAATTGTGGTTTTGAGGGGGTTTTTTATTTGAAAAAAAAAGACTGTATTGGAGAAAGGAACACGTTTATGGTGGGCGTCTGTTTAGGGTTACACTTGACGACAGATATTGAAAAAATGAAGATGTGTTTGACAAGGTGAAACCACCCGTGACTTAAGAGGTTTGTGGTTTGGTTATTCCTGGATGGAATGTCAGATATGTTGAAACAAATCAATCTGGGCTCATACCAGGATTGTGCAATACAAGTCGGGTACACCCATCTACCCTGGATGTGTAGGTGGCTATTAAAATTAGGTAATGTGAAACATTCAGGCTGCTGAATACATTGTGCTCATTCAATTTGCTTAATATGGCAGCACTTCGGAATTTAATGCTAAAAAATTTTAATTTCAATTTTTTGACTGCCAAAAGCAAGTCATGATTGAAGGGTGATTTCTGATAAGAATATATTGAATTTGACGTTTAGATTTCTTGGGTTGAGATTTTGAATCTCATGTTGAAGAAGTGTCCCACTGGAGTGTCCTTTTATCAGGGAGTAGTGTTCCATATATATATATCCTATATTTATTGAAGTACTTAGTTTGTTGTACATTATTTTTAACACTGAAATTATAGAGTTCCTTTGATGACTGATTCATCCTTTGTAGAGCCTGTCCCACTCTTGTCCACAAAAAGATCCAAAAAAACTAATAAAATTACATGTACCAGTACACTTCAACATTATTGATGAAAGTTATTTTACTGTTTCTTATTTAGGCCACGGCAAAGATTATGCAAACATCTTTCAGGTGAATGATCTCTTTTCAAAGGGAAATAACTCCAGTTCAAGTCATTTGTTTTACCTCATCAAGATCATTTGTAAGGGTCAAGGTCAACCGATTAAAGGTAATGACCTTTGACACCATAAAAACTGTACACTGACAGAAGACGTGTATATCTGATTGTCAAATATTTCTATCGCCCACTCGTATATCTCAGTTGGTGGAGCATTTGACAAGAGAAACGGTGAGACCTGGGTTTGAATCCTAGAACTATATTGTGGGAAAGGGAGATGGAGATCAAAACTGAGCTCATCCAAGTTCTATAGCCTAGGCCGAGTAGGGGCCTGGGGTGCTCTCGTCTCTATCATTATTTGTACTATCCTAATGCATGTGTACAAGAGGGGTCCATAACCCGAGTATGCGTAGAAGTGCAGTTGATTGGAAATAGGACCAAAATTCTACTTAGGGTTTTTTCTTCAGGTTGTACATTTATGTATAGAAATAGACTTTAATGTATTGTGGTGTTTTGCGATTGTTGAATTATTCATTTTCATTGAGAACTGTTAGTTTGTGTTCGTTCCATAATCATATTTTATAAGTGATATTAATTTTTCATAACATTTATGTTAATTAGCCTTTCTTGGGAACTTACAGTAGTATGGGAGACCTCCATGTTTTGACGTATTGTGAATCGAAATCAACAATAAATTGAAGAGTTACTGTAATTATATAAATAATTTCTTTTCCAATATTGCCACCTAACAGCGTAGCGCAGTGGGTTAGAGGGTTTGAGTTCGAATCCCGCTGGGTTTTTAAAAAATTATTTTTTTTTTACATCTCCCAAGTATTTTCAAAAGCTTTTTTTATTGGTTAAATATTGTTAAATTTGAAAATTATAAACAAGTGAAAGTGTTTCAATTATGATATACTTTAATCCAGTTTAATATCCTCAGATGCCCTATACAACCTTAATTTTGTTTATGTACTTGTATATACATGTAAAAGGAAATGTATTACTTTTTTTGCCTATTTTGATTGGATACTAATTAATTTCCTTTACATGCTCTGGTGGACTCTCATTGGATGATACTTTACACGGTTACGCCTCCTTATCACTTGTTCGTCGCAGTTGCTATAGAAACACTGGACGGAGAACTGATAAGGGCATGTGACCAAACATACTACAGAGGAGAGCCGAGGAAATCCGGAATACAACAAAGCTGAGGAAATCCGGAATACAGGAAAGCGTAGGAGTGTGGTTTTGCTCAACTCTGATAATAAAAAAAATGAATGTATCTTAAGTGTTTTGGTTGGTTTTTTCGGTCAGGTTATATCTTAATTGAGTTGGCTGCATTAATGTGTGTAAGAGAAAGTTGGGGGGGGGGGACAAGTAAAAGGATCACTTGTTGATAAAAAAAGATGCACGAGGAGATAAGTTCTAATTTGTGTGCGCCGTTAATTGCAAGATTTTAAATTTACATATCCGGAACAGTATCACTGCGGTTTGTCATTATATATATTTACGAAAGAAGGTGTCAAACTATATAGACCCTAGCAGACTTTGGATAATGATAAATGTAATGATAATGTAATGCATTGCTTTCCAAAATCAAGTTCAATACTGGCATTACAAGGCATTAGATTGCATTACTACGCTTATTTATGCATATTATTTTTTAAAAATATGATGAATGAAAAGGGGGTGTCGAACTACTAGTATATATAAAGACCCTATTCACCGTAAATTTTTTAATACATTTCCCATCTTGTCTTATTAGAAAGCTATTTTTTTTAATTCGCCCCTTAATGTAAAATTAAATTACATTCGCGAAAGAACTAAATTACATTTGCGGAAGAATTAAATTGAATATACTTGATAATTAGATAGCTCTTGTAATCAGTTTGTGAATTTTTAGCCGTGTACTGGTTAAGATATAGCGGTACATGTTTTCAACACTGCATGTTTTGTGAACAAAATAAACCTGTTCAAGTCGCTGTCGCCCTCGGTATCTTTTGAATAATTTCCACAGGCATGTAGCATTAACCTCTCCCCCTTCCACATTTTTACCCCCCCCCCCCAAAAAATGAACTTGGAAGTAGCTGTCTCCCCCACCGAGTTTTTGAGAGCAGATAAAAAATAAATAAAATGGCATTAATTAGGCTGGATGGTCAAAAAATTGACCATCGCATCTGTCTAGAATTTGAAGGTATGATTTGTTTAATAGCTATTAACAATTATTGAATAAATCCATATACATGTATTTCAACTTTTAAATTGGGTATTTTTCTGTAAGTTTATATGTAACCTGGTTCTCGAGACCTTCCGATTGTGCAAGCACTTTTGTACAATCGGAAGGCCTCGGAAACCAGGCTATGTTTATGTAGAACCCTTCTTTCAATGCAATCTCAAAATGGCTACGACCATCGAGTCCTCTTAGAACTATTTTAACAAGACCTTGGACTTTCAGTAGGGCGTAGCTATCTAAATCTTGCGTCAAAACAAGTTAAAAATTACGCGGTTTCAAACGAAATATGCACCGATTGCATAGTCTTAGCTCAGAAGCCAGACAAATCTTGTTGATTTCAAAGAGCCATGGCTGAGTGGTCAGCAATGAAATAGACAGGACTACGTCACAATGTTGTTTGACACAACTACCCAAAGTACCAGCTCTTATTAAAATGATTCTAAAATTAGAAAATTGAAAGTAGTAACCCCGCCTCAACGGATTAGGATTTTGAACAGTCACGCTCACTTTAAAAACGATACAACTTAATTGCCCATGCGCGGCTCTAGAGAGCCCCCCCCCCTTTGCAAAATTTGAATTTCTTTACATTGCATTAAAAATTACCCAAAATGTGCCTCGGACCCCTCCTTGAAAACTCAAATAACAGTGGAACCCCCCCCCCCCTCTACAAATTTTCTCGATCCGCGCATGCAGCTTGTTCAACAAAATAAAGGGTAAATACAGTTTTCTAAATTTTACGAAAATTACCGACATAACTATATGATTACATATATGTAAATGTCGGCGATGCACAAATTTTAATTAACATTCTTGAGTATTATGAGGTGATAATTTTAGTTGGGGCGTGGTCAAATCCGATAGAGCCCGAAAGGCTTTACATGTAATTTAAATACATTTGACCACGCTTTGACCGAAATTATCACCTCATAATATTCAAAGAACGATTCCTTATTACTTGTTCTCATGTAATTTTTGATGTGTACACTTTAAAACCACTTTTTGTTCATGTAGCACGTGCTGTATTTTAATTACTACACGGCGCAGGCAATACCATTTTGTGTCGATCATCTTTTATCAAATTATTGGGATATAGTCTACAAAATTGATTCGTAATGTTATCACAGACAAAGACGGTTGAAAATGTAAGTATTTTTTCCATAATAATGAAGTCAGTACCACTCTTCCTGCATCTATACTCAAAAAGATGCTTTATCCCTGCACCTATTAGTTGAAAAAAAAATGAACACACATAAAGGTACATTTAATAAAAATAATGAAAATTGGATAGTGAAATATAAGAACATTAGCGAATAAATTATGTATACATGTTTTAGCATGAATCTATTTCAGCGCACAACAGCCTGCTATCTCAATATGAATGAAATAATTATAAATGGGTCAGAAATGAATAGCATTGTATCAATGACAATTTTGTACTTTCACCGACCCAGTAAAAACTCAAAATTACAATACCCATTGAGATTTCACCAGATTGGGTATATATTTCGGAATAAGTATTAAGGGGTCATTTATATTGCCCCAGTAGCGAGGGGCCAAGAACGTCTTAAATACTGTGACGATGCATTTTAATGGGCAATAAGATTGCATGTAAAGTCAAGCGGGACGTGATAGTCCGAGGGGTGAATCGAGTAAATCTAGCGGACATAGTTTTTGACACCGAATGATGGGCCCCGTATTGAAAGAAGGCGTGGCTCTCGAAACGGCACATACAGATTGCCTGGGCACGATCATTCAAACCTGTATGAGTACCGTAGGCAAAACTTTAAGATGTGGGGAAATGTTGAGAGAGAGAGAGAGAGAGAGAGAGAGAGAGAGAGAGAGAGAGAGAGAGAGAGAGAGAGGGCGGACAGACTGACAGAGAAGAGATATCAACTTAAGAAATGCACTGGGCAAATCTTGTTAGTAAATTAGCTTTACAATTAAATAACCATTGCTCTTGATTAAAACGGCCAGCTTTATAATCAATCTTTAGAATCTCTTTGATGTTCGCATCTTACGACCGAGTGTGCAGTAAAACGTCACATGGCGCACACAACCACGTACGTCGTTGTAAGAGAGATAACTTGATCTGAATACTACTACTTTCAGCTTAATACGCGTGTAACGAAGTTTGTTTGGTCGAGTTGCGTGTTAAAAAACTATTTTTTTCGTGAATCGTTTTTCGTGATGAGAAATATTAAGATTATTCTTAACACAGTTTTTTTTTCGATTGCATATTTTGATCCCTAAATTAAACCGCAAAAAATCACACTTTGCAGAAAAACTTACCTATATACACTACATTTGTCATCATTTCGTACAGAATAATGATGTCCAATTGAAAAAAAAAATCAACAATAAGTTTGCTGTTAACGACCATAGTCCATGGTACAAAGACGCTTGTTTCTGCAATGAAATATAAAATAGAGATACATCCACTCAAAACATTGAATATTTATTTGGTACAAGAAGTTGCGCCCGGTTTTGGACCCCGATTATCCCGTATAGAGATACAATTCTACAGCATGTCTAAGTCATAGTAAGCCATAGTGTCATCACCAAATGCATAATGAAAATTTACTTTGACGGTTAACCGGGGAGAATGTTTGATTACTGGAGGGAAGAGCGTAGGTTTTTTTCTTTCAAAGATCGTTGGATATGATGCAGGCTGTGTTGCTTTAAATTGTCCTGTTTAATCAACTTTCACTCTCTGTCGTATCTTCATGTAACTTTTGAAGGGAAAAAAGCTAGGGACTCCATAAAGTGGAACAAGTGCATATACATGTACTGGACATAAACATCAGAACTTATAAATTTTCTCTCAAGTCTGAACAGGGGGGGGGGGGGGGGCGGCTAGGTACATACTGTCTATTTCATTGTAGGCCACCCAGCCATTGCTCTTTGAAATCAACAAGATTTGTCTGGCTTTTGAGCTAAGACTACGCAATCGGTGCATATTTAGCTTGAAATCGCGTCATTTTTAACTTGTTTTGACGCAAGAGATAGATAGCTACATCCAACCGAAAGTCCAAGGTCTTGTTAAAATGGTTCTTATGTGTTGTTTTAAGAATGCAGTTAAAAAAATTGGTAAGTGAAGTTACAAACGATTGGAATCCCAATATTATTGTATCGTGGAATAAAACTTTCAAATGAAATTTGAGCATCAATCTTTTAAGGAGAAGATAATGTTCAATTATGCACATTCGATATAGCTTGTATAGTATGATGTAGTTTGTATTTTTGTACCATTATATACGGTTTAGCCTAAGAGTGATCTAATGAATAACATTTCATTAATTTGGTACAAGATATAATTCTGTGCGTGGACATGCAACACTTGAAAGTTAGTTTCATTATACAGCTATTTTAACATGCTACAAAAAATGCAAGATAAAAGTGCAATCACATTAAACAACGATCAAGAATCAAAATGGATTACTGCTAATTACCAATACTATTTAAAAGATTAAAACGTAAATATTAAAGGGGCATGGTCACGATTTTTGTTCAAAAATCATTTTCCGATTTTAATGTTTATAATGCCTCAATAATGCATTTTTTATAAACAAACAAAATTTGAGTGTCATTTGTTGAGTTATAAGCAAGTTACAGAGCTTACAATTCTTGACTATGTGAACAAAGCTTTTGTTTGCATTTTGAATGTTGAAGTGAAAATTCCAGTTTTAGACCTAAAATGAATGTGTCAGACGTTAGAAACTGTTTCTTTATTCTGAAGATGAATAAGAGGATAGACGAATCAGCTAAAAAAAAAAAAGATTTTTAGTGGTATATTGAACATATGTAAACAAAAACGGGACATGAGCCTTGATCACAAAACAAAGAATTGTGAGTTCTGCATCTTGCTTATAACTCAACGACTGACTCTCATTTCATTTAATCATTGGAAAAGCATTCCTAAAGCATTGTAAATAATAAAAAAAAACAGAAAAAAAATTCGACCAAAATCATGACCATGCCCATTTAATATTCAGAACTTTTTATATAAGGAGAACATGAACAGAAGCTAGAATCTTGTCAATTGTAGAGAGTTATCTCG
Source organism: Magallana gigas (assembly GCF_963853765.1). Taxonomy (NCBI): domain Eukaryota; kingdom Metazoa; phylum Mollusca; class Bivalvia; order Ostreida; family Ostreidae; genus Magallana; species Magallana gigas. Next base: position 15,767,710 of record NC_088853.1, on the reverse strand, counting down.
CTTTTGCTAAATCTAGATTGTGTTACAATCAATAATAAGTTGACACGGACAATCCCGACAACAAGGTTAATTATTTTTTTTAACACAAAAACCAACGAAACCATTTACCACCCTTACAGAACCCATGAACAAATAGCTTGTTATTTTTTATTTGTATTTATTGCGGTACATAGTATTCTTTGGCAACATCGTAATCTCCTACATTAAAAATACAAACAAAGGGTATACGTTGTTCATATCTTTTGTAAAATTTTGAAATATATAAAAAAAATAATGAGAGAGAGATAACACATACTTTTATAGGACATTATGAATGGGAAACATTTTTCTGATAAGTGAAAAAAGGTTAAATTTTAAGATAAAGAAATGGGGTCAAGAGATCGAGATTTTTTTTTCTCTAATTAAAACAAAATGCGCCAATTACCGAGGTGCATATGTACGTAAACCCGAGGTAGACTGATACCGGTAGCTAACGCGTCTTATCGCGAGATCTCCATCCAGCACTGTTACTCAAAGTGACGTCGATGGCGAGATTTCACATTAATCCGCTAAAAATCGCGGGGAGCTGATTCTTACAGATTGAATTACTTTTGCTGTCTGTCTTTCCCTCATTTCATTTTTTCTTTAACGCACGGCCCACATTTTCTAAGTTTTTGCCTGCTCGTTCTCGTTTTTCCCCTTAGATTTTATTTCAGTTCTGTTGGCTAAATTTCAATTCAGAATCGAGAAAAAGTTTTCACTAAAATCTTTCCCGGGAAAAAAAATGATGATGACGATTATTCTTTCAGTATAACGGATGTCCATATATTTTCGCTCATCGCCATTACACGCGGATTACAATAGGTCTTTTATTGCTGCACCGCGGGGTAGCCAGCCCTTGGATTGTCTGACAAGCTCTATAGATACGAAGCCTTGGCATATCTCATTGATTTCTTGCTTTTCAAAGATCTTGGTGAATTATAACACAGAAGGGGGGCCTTGACAGAGATATGGTCGAACGAAATCTTTGCACGGACATTTCCACGAAGCAGTTCCTACTTTTCACTGACAATACCGCAACTTGATACCGCTATCTTTTTGGGTAATTAGCAGCTCAGCTGGGATAATTAATTAGGATGCAGGCAAGGGATTCGGAAGATCGCAGATGATTTTTACAGAGAGAAGAAATTCATGCCTCGGTGTTTATGGATTCTGTTTAATTAATATTAATTGAATTCAATGAAATCCAGCCTTTTGAGGAGAAAAATGGTTTTGAGGAGAATAATGGAATCAGTTATTCTTCATTAAACTGTGTTCTGGGATACTGAACAATCTCAAAAGTAGAGTCGGATATTTTTAAAGTATGGACAAAAGAGGAAGCGAAATGACCACATCTCGCGGAAAAGAAAACACTGGACAAGGAGAAAAGAAGGATTTGTTCGTGGAGTACACAACAGACAGACGGACAGGGTGTTATCTCAGTCGTTTCCAAGTGTCCTGTCTGATTCTAGGAAACTTGTTTATTCTGTGCACGGCCGTAGCTCTAGTAGCGTTCGTGAAGAAAGAACGCGTCATCTATGGGACTTCAATGCCTGACGCATTGTGCAGCTGTGAGACGCCCAAACCTTACGCCAACGCGACGCTAGAATATTACTACGTCAAAAACCAAACGGCGTCCGTGACGGCGTGGTCCGAGAACCTAGTAGAAGTTGAAAATACAACCCTAGCGAACGGCTCTGTAAGACAGGAAAAGGAAGAAACCAAAGTCGTTCCGGAAGAGGAAGTCGTCGCCCCAGCATACGAGCCATGGAAGATAATTCGACTTTCGAGAGACCTCTTGCCTCTTCTGTACGATATTTATTTAAAAGTGGATCTAGAAAAATTAACGTACCGGGGAAGCGTAGACATGTATCTGAATTGTACCAAAAATTCACGATTTATTATATTTCACATTTCTCATCTTTACTATGAAAAGAATTCTGTAAGAGTTGTCAATAATGCTACCTCGCAGGACTTAGAAATCGTCACACAATTCCGTTACGTTAGAAACCAGTTTTTCGTCATTGAGCTCCGTTCGGAACTCTCGGCAGGGACCGTGTACAGAGTGAGTGTCGGATATTACGGGTACTTACACGAGGATCTGAGGGGAATTTATCTCAGCAAATACGTGACTCCTAGCGGGGAAACCAGGTAAGAAGGTTCAAATTATGCCCCCCCCCCCCCCCGCCCTTTGTAAAGACAAACCAGTCATGAACAAAAATATACATAGAGAGAACAGCATATTATTCAGGACTAAAGAAATATTCTTTGAGTATTATGAGGTGATCAATTACGGTTAGGGTTATAAAATTCAATAAAGCCCGAGTCCGGGGCTTTATCATAGATTTGATCACTCACGACGTATTTGATCACCTCATAATATTCAAATAATGAAATGATTCCTTATTAGTTACATTTATATAATTTTCAGCAACTGTACGATTATACATGTATACATGTATCAAATCAATCCTACACAATATATCACAATCAATGAATATGTTTAACCACAAAGTCTATAACATTGTCATCATTTTGGAATGTATAGATAACTTTCAGAAAAGCAATTTGAGCAGTTATTTCCCCTGTGGGTCGTACTTTGGGTCTTTCGTCCTTGATTCCTTCATTATTGAACAATTCTCAACTTGCAATACTTGGTATTTTGACGCAGATAGCAATGTATGCTATAACGGACATACAAAGTATTTACGTTGGTTAGGGTTTCCTTTACTGTGTATTTGTGATGTTGTTCCGATTTTTCTATATTTCTGCCATGATTGAAATGGGTTGATCAAAGAGAACAAATTCACTGCCTTGACCAACAAGCTGAAGATGGCGACCAAAGGAAATAATTTACAGAGAATGAAATCTTTAAATTTCATAAGTCCATCCATTGTATTTTTCTATAATTGAAAAAGGAAGCCTTTTAGTAGATTTTAATAACAAGTGATAAAGCACATAAAGGAAGCAGGTGTCTGTGTAGGCTAAAGAACTTCAGTGGAAAAATGTGTTTTTCTGAACTGGTTGATTTACATGTAAATATAAAGCCATCAATTGTATCCTGCTGTAATTGACAAAAGGATCCGGGCGGCATTTTGCTTATATATGATCCAAAATAGGACAAATGCAGTGGGTGAATAGGTAGGGTAAACCCCTTCTTTGGAAAAATATGTTTTTCTGAACTGGTTTTATTTATTAAATGTCAGATGTAACGCTATTAACACATCTGTTGACCATCTATGATAATTACAATTGCCTTCAGCTGGTTATGCATGCCACGCGGATCGTTGGTATATCATGAAATTAAACACGAAACTTTAATAAATATCTAAAGTTGCCATTATTATCTGCGTTAATCGGCCGCTTGACCTTTTGTTTATTGAATACAGTTGAGTAAACCAATCTCAATACAGGTAAGATCTACAGCAGTTTTGAAGACATTTAAGTTTAATGGGTGAAGTAATCTTTTTTCTCTTGAATCGTAACATAAACTATTGTGTAATTATTTTATAAGTTCCCCTAGTTTTTTTTTTCATCATGAAACGTATCCTTAATACGGTATTAGTTTGACGAAAGTGTATTTTATTTATTTATTTTTTGCTGTTAAAAGCGAAAAAAAAATGATAAAAATTAATTGAGAGAGAGAGAGAGAGAGAGAGAGAGAGAGAGAGAGAGAGAGAGAGAGAGATAGATATTAAATTGAGGTAATCTTTGCAAACGCATTTTCTCTTGAATCGTAACATAAACTATTGTGTAATTACTTTTTTTTAATGCTCCCCTGGTTCTTTTTTTTAAATCATAAAACGTATCCTTTATACGGTATTAGTTTGACGAAAGTGTAGTTTATTTTTTAATTTTTTTTGGCTGTTAAAAAGCGAAAAAAATTGATAAAAAATAATTGATAGATTGCAAGGTTTTTTCATGAGAGAGAGAGAGAGAGAGAGAGAGAGAGAGAGAGAGAGAGAGAGAGAGAGAGAGAGAGAGAGAGAGAGAGAGAGAGAGAGTGTGTGTGTGTGTAATTAAATCTAACGATATAACCAAATAATCCGCATCATCTTTTTATCCTAACAATTAATAAAAACTTCATATATAAAACACAGGTTCTTTATGTGAGTAGACAAGGAGGAACTTTAAAACTGCAAAAAAACATTACATCTTCTTCGATTCACAATCCGATTATTAAAGGTATCAAAAGAATGTCTTTTTATGCTAAGCCTCAATTAGCAACAATTGTAGTCTTGTGTAAGAAACCATGTATATATATAGTGAATTCGCCATAGTTATTATAACGAATTCGTTTTACAAATATAATGAATTACGGATATAACGAAGTAAATCCATTGGTCCATAGGACTTCGCTATAACCGAGTTTTACTGTATTTCATTCTATCGAACCAATATGCATATCTGACCCTATGGAACTTGTTTAAGTGTTTCTGATACGTACATATCATTTATTAGAAAAAAAACCCTAAAATGAACATTACCATCTCGGCTTATAATATACAAAAAAGCTAGAATTGAAGAAAAAGAACGTTTCAGTTTGAAGGTCACGTGGTACTTTGCAATGTGATGCTAGGATTCCCTGCAATCAATTTTGTCTTTTGCCAGGAAACTGTCGAAAAAATACGGAACTTAATGGACTTTCGCTACGCTTCGTTGACGTTTGTGCGCTTTATCGAAACTTGACCCAATTACAGATGCAGTTTGTTATGCAATAACAGCTGATTCCAAAGTAGATACATCTCAACTAAGTGCGCATCTTTTATTTAGCACTTTAGGGTTACAGATTGATTTATTGCGCGTTAAATGAAAGAGAAAAACCAAAAAGAGTTTGAACTTAAAGCAAGTGCTATTTTATAAATATGAGGAACATTTCTTTAAAAAACAAAAAGTTTAAAACCTTTTCTTCAATATTTTGGGAAAATTAATGCAAATCAAGTACTTGGTGTCATCTAAAATTCATAAATTCATGAGTTTATGAATTTATTACTAAAATTTATGACATACACTGTGGTTGCGTTTTATTTCAACCACAGTGTATTTGGACGATGGTAACAAAAAGTGAACCCTCTTTGCCTTCTCGACTGGAACGTTCAAGATTTGTTTGTTGTGAGAAGTTGTGATGGCAAAGATAAGATCGAATGCATCCTATACAGACGATGAGTACTTTTTTTAATCGGGGAAGAAAAAAGAAAACCCTGCTGAAATCAGTATATCAGAAGTATCGAGCCGTCACCATCAGTTATAAAATGGCGGAAATCCGATATCCCAAGGGGAGATAATAAAATTCACTTCTGACAGTTTGGCGGTGTAAATTTAGCTTGTTGTTGCTAAAAGAAATAACGATGACCGTAGTGTTTCTTATCAAAGGAGATGTGAAAGGGATACAAAAAATAAGTGCGCAGAAAGCTTGAATGACATATCTTGGTTTCAATCTTTTAAGATGGTGCTTTCATTTGGAAGGTGGAGTCTGATGAATGATGAGTTTTATAGGCTGGTGGGAATCTTAATATTTTGACGTGTGGTTTTTTTGAATAAAAATTTCTTAGTATCTATATAAAAAAATTAAAATTCACATATATAGAGATAGAAGAAAAGATTAAAAGACAATCAGAAGAAATAAACTTTGTTTTGCTTTTTTGTTCGTGATTGTACTGTAATATTTAAGATATCTGCACAACATCGACACTTAATATCCGTTAAAAAGGATACAAATATAATGAAATAATTCACCAATAAAACTGTACATCAACATCGATCTTGCAATCAAAATCTAGTTTATTCAAGTTTACTCATTTCACCTCGTTACATTATATTTACATTACATTTACATTACATTTAAATAACATTTACATTACGTTTACATTACATTTACATTACATTTACATTACATTTACTACAAATATTCGGGGCATTAACTTATGATTTCATTCAAAAATGGGTAGATTAAATTCTGTTTACTGCAAACAGGCTTGAATTATGAAAGCACGCTACTGGGAGAGAGTCAGTATTGCTATAATATATTGTGTATTATCTGTTTATACTGTAAGAAGGGAAATATTCGCCCACATTTTATTTTTCCCCTCGCCCTTGTTGTAAGCGGGCAAAATTAAGACTGAACGAATTCCCATGTCTCAAATTATCTCTTTTTGGAGACGACTTTGTCTGGGCGAATTCAAGACAAGTTGAAACCGTTTGCAAAAGAAAAAGGGCGAAAATAACATGGGCGAAAATTACCTTTTATACACTATTTATCCTAATTGTTTGAATTAAGTTTTATTTTCATTGTAGACGTTTAGCGGCGACACAGCTACAGTCCACAGACGCCCGGAAGTTATTCCCATGTCTTGATGAACCGAATATGAAAGCTGCCTTCCAGTTGACACTCACCTACCAAGAGGGTAAATTAATCTCAAGCACTTAACTTTACTCGCCACACACGCACGAATTTAGTAGGGAGGGGGTCGGGGAGGGGGGGGGGTGTTAGACCTTGATAATTTTATACTAAATTTAACCCATATTGAAAAGTTACGGAAGAAAACGCATTACTACCCATGCGCGGATCCAGAAAATTTTTCCAGGGGGGGGTCCGAAGGATAATTGTGTTTGCCAGGGGGGGTCCGAGGCATATTTTCGCGATAATTTTACTATGTAAATTTAATAAATTTTCATTTTCCAGGGGGGGGGGTCCACCCCCCCGACCCCCCCTCTAGATCCGCGCATGACTACCCCTCCCCCCACCTACACACATAAATGCAAAATCTTAATATAATCAAATGATTTCCGGATATGGGAGACTACTTAAACATAAGTTTAAATGTACACGACTTTCACTTCCATTTTGAAACCTTTAGTTAGTACGCAATTGAGCAACATTTCGAACTTTTCCGACAGAACTCGAATAAAAAACCACGATGAATGCATTTACATCACCAAATGTTAACATTTTTAGACAAAATGGAGTTGCTTCCCATCAACCTAGATATTTGCTAAACTTAGTATAAAGTCTTTTTATGGTATAATTTGGGTTAAAGCATTGAATTTTTCAATTACCGGGTAGTTTAAATTAAAACAGAGATACACTGTGCTTTATAGATACATTTATCAATGTTATAAAACAGAACGGTTGTCATAAATACGTACTGTAAAAGACATTGACGGTGTATTTCCCGGATTTAAGGGAAATATTTATAAATTGCAATTAAACTTTGATCTCAATTATATCAAAAAATTCTATAATATATATAGTTTTTATGTTAATACGTTATGAATGATGCTGTAACTGCTATAATTTAATATACTTTTTTTTAGTAAACCTAAAATATGTGTACTTATGTTATTATTATTAATTATTATCGTTATTGATATGCATGTAACCTATGAGAAGATCGTCTTACAAAAATAAAGAAATTGCACTGTGAAATCCCCAACCGATTCAGCGAAGGGCATTGTACACTGGAGATGGAGATTGATTCTCCATTGTCTTCACACACCGCGAATTGATGGGCCTTTAATTGGAGGCTGGGAAATAACAGTTTGTCTCCTGAATTGACCAGTAATTAGCTCGCCTCGCGTAATTACGGCGTTCAAATGTCAATCTATAAGGGCAGCGACAGCGCGCTTGGCTAAACTGGGTCCAACCATACGCGTGTATATTAGACAGTATCCGCTAAATACTTGTAAAAACTACACATTTTTTTCCAGTAAATTCATTTGTGAAATTTCATCGATTCGATCACTCTTTTCTTTATAAATTTTATAGGAGCCGTATCTGTTTTTATTGCGTGTTTTTAATTTTTTTTGGCGTAAAAATCTAATTTAAACAGATACTAAAATGCACGCGCAAATGCCCGGTTGAACCTTTTGAAAGGAAAAGCTTGTACAGTAGACCACGGTTATAGCGTACACGCTTATCATTAATCGACGATTACGGCAAAGTGGTTTTCATTAATCGTGACTTTATCACATGCTGTAAACTTGACGAATCCATGTACATATAACAAATTAAAACGCTTACGACAAAACTAAAATGCCCGTCCCTGGCTCTCCGTTATAATCGTGTTTTACTTTATGCAGAGCAACCGTTTAAATTTATTGATTCGTTACAATTTTCCGTAAAAATAATAGCATTCATGTTAAAAATATCTTCATTGCGTTTTTTTTTAAAAGCTGGAATCTAAAGTTATACTAATCAACTTTTCTCTTTCTTTTTCAATGCTTAATAATTATAACAGAAGTAAAAGTTGAAATTTAATATTCAAATAACTGTAAATTGTGTTGAAGAAGAAATCACTAAAATCAACGAATCAAAGCCCCATTCATCTTCACGACACGATGGGTTTTTTAAAAGATGACCATCATCTCTAAATAATTAGGTCAATCAAAGTGTAGAACCAGACAGAAGGTCATTAGGTCGCAAAATTGGGTCGTTTTTAAACCGCTTGACTTGACACCATGAAATATGAAGCTTAAGATTCCAAGCTTTGTCTGCACCGGGGGGATATCGTATGGCATTGGCAATTGCAGATCGACATTCTGTGGAGGACATATTTGCTTCCCTTTATTACTACCGAGGATTAAGACAGAATCTGTAAGCAGAAATTAGATCTATCTGGGAAATTACCATATGGTTTGATGTGTGCAGTCTTCCACAATTACTAAGTATTTGTCTCATTTATTTAATCTGTACTTAAAGAGATTAGCAACCCAGAAGGAAAGACATTCAAATTTCTTAACCCCGGTGACAAAAATTGGACCATCAGATCGAAGTTGAATTAAGTACGCGAAATAAGGAAAACAATGGCTGCTACCAGAAGTGTATTAATGTTAACGTTAGTATTTCTGGCCATCAAAGACTGTAAATATACCACAGATTCACAATACTAGGAAATAAGCAAACAAAAATAAAAGCGAGGTGAATATTCACCTGTATGAAGTATTTTGCAAACTGTTATGTTGATCTAACATTTTGGTCCCTCCCTCTGTTTTAGAGTATGAAGCTATCAGCAATACGCCCCGGAAGTCGGAGTGCATTGAGAACGGATGGAAGACGACCACGTTTCAGACCACGCCCAAAATGTCCACCTACCTCCTTGCTATTGTTATTTCAGACTTCGCTCACAGAGAGGTTGTCCTTGACAACGGATATGACGTAAGTCATAAAGTATATCTCGTGATTTTAAAAACATTATAATTATGTGTATAACTAAATGACGTATTTAGAACAGATGTGACGTTAGCTAAAGTGGGGCATGTGTATACATATATATCGTAGATAAAACAAATGATGAAAATAAGAAATGTCATATAAATTCAATGGCATATTGCTTACCTCCTGCTGCTATGGAAAAAAATAGTTGCTAATAGGAATCACATGAAGACCATAATATACATGTATTCCATAGATAGTCAGTACGAAATATATCTCCCCTCTTGCATTATGGAGTCATTCTTAGAGTATAATGACATCGGGTTTTGTACTCTTTTTAAAACCTGGAACATTTTTATAAATCATTGAATTTTCATTTTTGTATTCATTATAAAATTTGCCATTTAGGCAACACCAATATAATTTCTTGTCCGTGGGACCCCGCGCACTCGTATTTATTAAAACTATAAAAATTATATAATTATAATTTATTTTTCCGCATCCAGGAAATTTTGCCCTGTTTTCTGTTCTATTTCCGCTATATTTTTGTTTACCCATTTTTTGTTATAGTTTTCATTTCTTAATCAGAAACACGTAGAAGAAATGTAACAGTCTGCTCAAATTTATTTATGTACCGCCTAATAATTTTGGCTACAAAAATTTATAATAATTTAATTTTTTAATCGCTTGCCTGCTCGTACCCTTTTTCACTGAATGTCCGACGGTGTGGCCTTATACACAATATCAGTCGGTAAGATGTAACCGTTACATGGATTGTAGTTGACTTCATATGGTTCATGCGTGGTCAGTAAATTCCATTTCAAATGAAACTTACTGACCCCGTTCAAACCATATTAGACCGTATAAGACAATGTACCTAATAATATTTTAATTATTATCGACAGTTTACTGCCACCCTTGTGAACTATATTTTTGAAGGTGGGCCACAGTCAGAAAAGAATGACGAAGTAATGGCACCAGTTTGTTTACCTCACCGGCAAAAAAAAAACCCGATTGACACAATATATTATTTATGTATTTTGACTTCAACTAGATTTCAGTCATGAATATGAAATTTATTATAATATATTCATATCTATTTCAGATTCGAGTTTGGTCTCAGCCGGATAAGATAAATCAGACAGAGTATGCAATAGGAATAATCAGCCAATGCTTCAAATTCTTCACTGAATATTTCAACATCACAGACGTCCTCAACAAGACTGGTAAAAGCGAATTAATTGCAACTTTTGGTATTTTAATCCAATCACAACTTCTCGAGCTTCTCCGACAGAGTTCGGAAAAACACCTCAGTTGTATTAACAGTACTGGATATTAAAATTTGATACAAAACAAGACTTTGACCCGTGCGTGCACGGGATGACATTGCATATCGGACACACCTTTTTATTGAAATTTACATAACAAAGCTATAAGCTTATATAAAGTTTTGTAAAACGGGGGTCGTCATGGACGCCTTAGTAATACGTTCGAGGTGTTTTTCCGTGCTCTGTCGGAAATGCACGAGAAGTTGCGATTGATTTTAACCACTTGTAAAAACGAATTTCAGGGCAAGTTTTTATCTTTTAACCATTTTAAATCTTTTGTTCTTTAAAGAGTTGTCTTTTAAAAAAAAGCGAGATTAAAGAGGAATCTAATTAAGATTAGAAATTTTATCCGCTCTCCGGATTTTTAATCGAAAACCCGGGAGCGGATTGAAGTTCTCATTTCAATCGAAAACTCGGGGGAGCGGATGGAAGTTCTGATAATAATCGAAAACTATGGAGCGGATGGAAGTTCTATTTAAATTGGGTTGGGCAAAGACTTATGGATAGTCAACACCTTTACAATAAAATCTGCACTTAACTTTTGGAAATTATAATATTTTGTACCATGTTAAATAAGGAAAACTTCCTAATTCCTAAAATTTCAGCTTTAAAGGAGCTTGGTGGTCAACCATTTAATAACCCAATAGATCTACTTTTAACTTTCAGGCATAATATTTTTTTGGCCAAAAATTATTATTTATGGAAGAAGAAATCTAAATATTATTGGTTTATAAATTTAAAATTTCCCTATATCTCTATACAGAGCTATTTGTCTAAAGGAGGTAAAAATAGCCTAAATATGACAATGACATCGAGTCTCTTAAAAAAAATAAACTATTACAACGTGACAGCATTTCATAATGTGGTGTTGGGTAATTGAAATCTTTATTTGCAATTTTAAAACTTTGCAAAAAAATACTTTTGGTTCATTAATACTCGGAGGCATCGGCCATTATAAACGGATATTTTTTAAAGCAACAAATATAAGAGGATGTTTGGAAAACGTAATTTAATATCATTACTCCATCTAAGTTGGGTTTGCGGGTGGTGGAGGTCAACGAAATACTAGTAGCTACCAGATCCACATCATACTAATTTTATTTTGGCTACATATTATTATTATAATTCAATCCAACAAGATATACATGTATCTATAGAGTAAAATCTGGTTTCAATATTTCAAAAATGTAAGTGTTTTCGATTCTTTTTAATGGTTAAAGAGTACATGCATTGGAGAAAAAGATACTTGAAATTTAAAGTTATTCAAAACGAAAAACAAAGATTTTTCAAAATACAATGTACTTTTATTTAAAGATCATTAATATCAGACTTTTGAACCATAAACATTCAATCGAGTTCACTTTTGTCTCTGTTTCCAATCTGACTATTTTGGGTTGTAAGACTAAATCTAAGTGAGCTTGTTCAAGAGGTATGGATGGCCTTGACCTTTTTTTAAAAATTTCCTTAAAACGAAAACCACAGTCTGTAAAAATATACGAACAATTCAGATTTTAAAGTTAAAACATCTGAATTATGAAAAAAAAAATTAAAAAAGAAAAATTATATTTAAAGGTACATCTGAGAGGCACATATATGTATGAAATGTGTTGCCAGCCACGCCTACATAAGTCAAATGGTCGCCAGATCTTAGACTATTTTTTTTATTTGTGGGGCAGATCACGTGGCGGTCCCGGATTTCAGTGGCGGTGCCATGGAGAATTGGGGTCTCGTTCTCTATCGCGAGACCGCGCTACTTTACGAACCTGGTGTATCATCCAGTGAGAACAAGCTAATGGTGACGTTGATTATAGCTCACGAGGTCGCCCATACGGTAAGAAACGAGTGTAACCATTGGTTGATCCGTTGCTTACATTTCATTGGCACCTTTTTTGTGTTTTTGTTTTTTGTTTCAGTAATGGGGTAATATAGTCAATACTTCACTATTTTTCCAGTTTTCTAGTTGTATTCAGTAATTTAGTAATATGGCCACTATGCCATTATCATTTCCAGTTATTCTTTTTTTATTCAGTGGTTTCGTTGAAATGGTCACTATGCCATTATTTTTTCCAGTTTTTCTATTTTTTCAGTCGATATGCCATTATTATTTTCAGTTATTCTATTATTGTCAGTAGTTCGGTAATATGGTCACTATGCCATTACCATCTCCAATTATTCTATTTTTGGCAGTAGTTCGGTAATATGATCACTATGCCATTATCATTTCCAGTTATTTTATTTTTTTCAGTAGTTTGGTAATATGGATACTATATCATTATTATTTTCAGTTATTCTATTTTTTTATTGGTTAGGTAACATGGTTACTATGCTGTTATTATCTTAGTTATTCTATTTTATTCAGTGAATGTAACATGCTCACTATGCCATCTTTTTTTCCCAGTTATTCTATTTTTTCATTGGTTAGGTAACATGGTCACTATGGCATTGTTTTTTTCAGTTATTCTCTTTTTTTTAGTAGTTTGGTTACATGGTTACTATGCCATTGTTATTTCCAGTTATTCTATTTTTCAGTACTTTGCTAACATTATTATCATTTTCATTTCCAGTAATTCTACTTTTTAAGTAGTTTGGTAACATGGTTACAATGCCATTAGTATTTCCAGTCATTCTATTTTTTCAGTGGTTTGGTAAAACGGTTTCTATGACATTATTATTTCCAGTTATTCTACTTTTTAAGTAGTTCGGTAACATGGTTACTATGACATTATTATTTCCAGTTATTCTACTTTTTAAGTAGTTCGGTAACATGGTTACTATGACATTATTATTTCCAGTTATTCTACTTTTTAAGTAGTTCGGTAACATGGTTACTATGACATTATTATTTACAGTTATTCTACTTTCTTTCAGTATTTTGCTAACATGGTTACTATGCTATTATTTCCAGTTATTCTACTTTCTTTCAGTATTTGGCTAACATGGTTACTATGCTATTATTTTTTTAAGTTATTCTATTTTCCAGTGGTTCGGTAACATGGTTACGATGGAGTGGTGGGATGACCTCTGGCTCAATGAAGGCTTCGCCAGCTTGCTGATGTATTTCGCTATGGACGCAATTTATCCAGAATGGAATGTGGTGCGTTTTAACATAATTGTGTATTTCTGAAGAAGGTGCCACTGTTCCTGGTCAAGTCATTCAGTGACTATAGTAGTGTTGGGTTATCATATACATATTAGCATTTAAAATTGTTCATAATTAAAAGAAATATACACAGGATGAGACTGTGCCGTACAGTCAACTGAAATGTGATTGAAAGGTAACTGAAATTTGACTGAATGGAATAACTCTGCCATTCAGTGACTTTTCCTGACCATTCAGTTAACATTCAGATCATGGAATGGCAGAGCTTTGTCCTGTGATCATTTATGACTTAATATATCATATTGAAAGTTATATGATAACTTGATGGGTAGTATGCTGACAATTCAGCCCCACTTAGTTACTTTTTTGCAAAGTTTTGTCCATCAAGATTATACTGTTGATTTTCTTTTTATTTTGATTGTTATCTTAAGAAATGTAGATTTTTGACAAAATTCTCATTTCGTCTGCAAAACAGCAATGGGAATAAACAAATCGATGTATAAAAACTTAAGGAATCATTACATCACGTTATCGACATGTAAAGTGCCTTAACGGGGAATTTTCAAAACAAGGTATTGATGTTTTAAGACATTTTTTAAATATGAAACAATGAGACCAATATTTTGGTATCATAGTTAATTTGATTTTCACAGAATTTTTTGTGTGAGAAGAAATCATTTAACAAATATAATTTTTTACCATAAAAAGGTAATGGACCCAAGTGTTATCTTATCTTTTAAGGTATTCTAGAAAGGACTGGTTAGTTTTAGACCGTATTGATCGCCTTAAGAAAGAGAATTTTGTAAGATAGATTTAATAGTTAATTGACCATCCAGTCCCCATAAAGCCTTTTTACAAACAAGTTTCAATGTAATTGAAACCAAAAAAAAAAAAAATCCTAGCTCACTTCGAATTTGGATGAATCCCTGATTTCAATTGTGATAATTCTAGTAGGTTGACAGACGTCTCTTTATTAATTAATTGTTCTAATGAAAAATTGATTAAACATGAAATATGAATCTGTTAATTTTACTTTTGTTTTTATTTTAGTTTACTTTATCTGTTGTTGCCAAAGAGGTATTTCCTGTAATGGTAAAAGACGCCCTTACTACGTCACATCCGGTCTCGACTCCAATAGCTACACCGGACGACATAGCAGAATCATTTGATTCTATATCATATAGCAAGGTAAAACACGTTAGTCAAACTTATGTAGTAAAACTACATTACATCCATTATGTAATATAACTGCATTGCATCTATTATGAAATATAACTGCATTACATCCGTTTTGTAATATAAGGTATCACATCTCTTGACTATTTATAACAAAAATAAGCATACCTGTAAAATAAGAATAGTTGAAGCCATTAAAGGGACTAATACGATATTTTTTATCGGTACGTCACTTTTGTATACTGTAGAATCATTAGATTTCGTGCACAGGATGAATCTCTGTCATTCATTTAACTGAAAAGTGACAGATATTTGACTGAATGGCATAGCTCTGCCTTTCAGTCACATTTCCAGACTGCACAGTTTATATTCGGTCGACTGAATGGCAGAGATTCATCCTGTGGTGTTGGCTTAATTTTCGTGAAATTTTGGGTACCTCTCATCCGCAAATTGAAGTCATCCACGAATAATGAAATAAATAAAAAGTATTATAAAGTCATTATTCTTTTATAAGTTTAAAATAATGCACGAAATTATTCTTTTATAGGTTTAAAATAATGCACGAAATTACGCCCCATGAACCTATAAAATTTAAGGTATCCCACTCCTCAATGTTGTTGGATCAAGATTTTCTTGAGAAGTATATCATTGAAATCTGTAGACAAAACAAACTTAAAAAATACAAAGATAATGGGGGATCAGTATCCATCCCTCTGAGTTATGGCCCATTTAATTTGACCTTTTTGCACCTAAAATGCAATTTCATCCTGATTAGGATTTGTTGTCAGTATTTTTGATTAAGCAAGCTTATTTCTTCAAATATTGTTTTAATTATGCACAATGGTCACACTGAATAGAGGGATTACGAAAAAAAATTGTACAAAGCTGCATAAATTTTTGTGTGACATTTTTGCACTTAAAATAGACAATTTCTTTAATAGTTACAATTGGATTTGAAATAAAAACTTTTTGAATATCAAGAATTTTATAAGATTAATCCAGTTTGCCTATATATGTATTCAGTATCATTTTGACATAATATAACATGGGGGTCAGTGATATCAAATTTTAGATATAGGGCTTCAAAGGTAAAATTCTCGCAAAATTTTGCTTAAAAAAATTCAGACATGTTCTATATATATTCATGATTTTATGCTAAACGGCTATCACATTCTCAAGATTTGATTTTGTACATGTCACACAGAACCTATAAAATATGTTACAAACCTATCAAATGTTAAAAATGTGAATGATGATTAAAGTATAATAAAAAGAAAAGTATATTGAAAATTCATAAAATTGCTTGTTTCTGTCATTTTCGTCTAAAAAAACCTTCCGCACGAAAAAATAGTTCCCCAAAAAACTTGTTTGTTTCTTGAATTCAAATGAATTTTCTTTATGAATGTTGTATAATTATGAAATAATAATCTATCTGTGATGATTAAATAAATAAAATCATATTCATTTTAAATATAATGATCATCTGCGCAATGAAATCAAAACATGAGGAGTGAGATACCTTAAGCAATCCTAAAACATTCGCCCCGACGAATTTTAATGATTTTACAGTACTCTGAAAGAGTTTCACTTTTAAATGTTTTAGGGAATGGCCGTGCTTAGAATGCTGATGGGTTTTGTTGGAAAAGAAGACTTTCAAAAGGGGCTCAGGGTAAGAAAATCATTCTGTACCACTGTTTTACAGAACATAGGAGTTTTAGTTTGAATTCACTACTCTGTTCATGGAAATATTATGTATTTTCGCACAGTTCGCACTCGCTGCCAGCAGGCGAAAAAAATTAAGACTGAGCGAAGTCTATGTCTCAAATTATCTCTCTTTAAACACAACTTTGTTAGGGCGAAATCAGGACGAGGCAAAACTTTTTTTTATTAAGTGTAGCAGGGTGAAAAATAATACGGGGCGAAAATAACCCTGTATACAGTATCTTACAGCAATATTGAGGCGAACATTTATCAGGTATCATGTATTCCTTTTTTCAGAAGAAACTTATCAACAGCATGCTTCATTTTAAGTACAAAATATATCATATATCTGTGTCCTTGGTATATTGATGACCAAATAAAAGACACTGGTATCCCTTGTTTATTTGTTGTAGATGTACGTCACCAAATACAAATTCCAGAACGCCAAAATGGAACAACTCTGGGATACGTTCAGTGAGGTAACACAACAACACACTTACTGCACTTTCATCAATATTCGTTGAAAACTAATTTTCGTAGATTTCGCTCTTAGGGTTATCGACAAAATTCATTGCTCATTGAATTGCTAATATTTCTAATAATATATTTAGATAATCATTATCCAGTAATCTGTTCTTATTATTCAATCCACGAAACAATACTGCAAATCTTCAAATATGAATGAGAAGAGAACGAATATAAATGAGTATTGATTTAAAAAAAAAAAAAAAGACAAACACAAAAAAAACAAAAACAAAAACAAAAACAAAACAAAAACAAAACAATTCCCAGTCACATGAATATTCATACCCAACATTTTTTACCCTGTTTAACTCATTTTACTTTTTATACAGCTGTTTCGTATTGTCTTTAAGCAAAACGATACTTGTTTGAGGACATCGGTAGTCCTGTCGATGCTTGAGAACTTTTGTATTCTTTGTATTTATCCTAAACACATTTTCCCTAATCGATGTTTGAGTAGTTTTCTTTCTTTGCATTTATCCAAAATAAATGTGTTCATTTCTTTGGTACTTCCGTTTATTTTAATCAAATTGACAGTTATTGGTATTTTTACTAAGCTCTTTTGAATTAGTTTAGTAACTAATAGAAATTTCAAAACTTTACCAAATAAATGCTAAAGTGAATGCATTGAATTAAACAATTCAGATTTCATTTACGACGACTTTCTGAACTTTATTTATTTTACAACGATTGATAAACAAGTTCTACAACTTATATTAATATCTCTCGTTGGCACGGATGTTAGCGCGAGGGGGTCATTGGTGTGGGAAGAAGCCGGAGTACCCGGAGAGAACCCACGTGTCCAAGCGGGCGACCGCCAAACCCTATCACATACGACCTCTGTCGATCACGGGGATCGAACTCGGGTCGCAGCGGTGAAAAGCGAGTGTATTGTCCACTACGCTACCTGGACACCTACGACGACTTTCTTCCGCGATTTACCAAAATTAAGTGGTTCGCGGTGACAAATCTATGTAATCATGTAGATTACAATATACATACCTATCATAGGTGGTTCGCGGGGAGAAATATTCGCGTTCACAGGATTTTCGCAAAATTTCTCCCATGAGCATTGATATAGGTTAACAGCAACCATCATATCTTGAATTTTTAGTTCACCAGAACCGAAGGTTCAGGCTTGCTTTTCTGATTACCCGTTTTCTGATTATCCAGTTGTAAATTTTCCACATTTTTTACTTCTATTAAACCTTTTGGCCAATTTTTACCAATCTTGGTATAAAGCATTTTTAGGTCACCTGAGTCACTCAGGTGACCTATTGCAATTGTCCGTCGTCGTGCGTCGTGCGTTAACAATTTTACATTTTTAACTTCTTCTTGAAAACTACCAGGCCAATCGTTACCATTTTTGGTGTGAAGCATCTCTATGGTAAGAAGAATCTAAATTGTGAAATTTATGGCTCTACCACTACTGGGGTGCCACAGGTGGGGCCAAATATGCCAATCTTTTTCTCTACTACCATATATGTTTTTTAAAAACTAAATGGATGATTATGATGTCCATGAGGCCCTCTAACTAAATTGTGAAATTCATGGCCTCTGATTCAAGGGGTTCAGGCTCTAGGGTGGGGCCAATATGGCCAAATAGTAAAAATGTATTAAATCTTAGAAAATCTTCTTTTCTACTATCATATATATTTGTTAAAAACTAAATGCATGATAATGATGTCCATGAAGCCCTCTATCAAAATTGTGAAATTCATGACCCCTGGGTCAGGGGTTCAGTCTCTAGGGTGGGGCCAATATGGCCATATAGTAAAAATGTATTAAATCTTAGAAAATCTTCTTCTCTACTCCCAAATATATTTGTTAAAAACTAAATGCATGGTTATGATGTCCATAAAGCCCTCTACCAAAATTGTGAAATTCATGACCCCTCAATCAGGGGTTCAGGCTCTAGGGTGGGGCCAATATGGCCAAATAGTAAAAATGTATTAAATCTTAGAAAATCTTCTTCTCTACTCCCATATACCGGTATATTTGTTAAAAACTAAATGCATGGTTATGCTGTCCATGAGGCCCTCTACCAAAATTGTGAAATTCATGACCTCTTTGTTAGGTGATTAGGCTCTAGGGTAGGGCCAATATGGCCATATAGTAAAATGTTTTAAATCTTAAAAAATCTTCTTCTCTACTCCAACACATGTGGGCAAAAAACTGAATACATGGTTATGATATCCACAATCTCCTTTACCTAAATTGTGAAATTCATGGCCCCTGGGTCAGGGGTTTAGGACATGAGGGGTGGGGGCAATATGGCAATATATTGTTAATGCATATAATGTTTAAAAATCTTCTTCTCTATTCTCACACATCTGTATAAAATAACCGACTAATAATTATGTTTACCAGGAAGTCCTCTACTGAAATTTTAATTTTCATGTCCCCTGGGGTATGGGTTTTGACTCTAAGGCAGGGCCAAAATGGATGTATAGATGTTAATGCATATAGTGTTAAAAAATTATCTTCTTTACTCCAACACACCTGAAAGGAAAATTGAATTCATGATTTTGTAGACCAGATCTTTTAGTTTTTCACCAAAATTATAGGTTTCACAGTTCTTTTTGAAATGTGGTCGTCATTACAAATTTATAATTTTTTTACTCCAGTATGAAACCTAATTAATTAGATGCATATATGAGACTCCATGACAAGTTTGTGTTTGGGATATATGCTACTCAGGTGACCGTTAAGGCCAGTTGGCCTCTTGTTATTGAAAGGGGCATTTTTAATATTGTTAAAATTGAGGGCAATTAAATTAATTAATTAATTGTTCACATAGACATTCATACACACACTCATACAATCTAAACAAGAATATACAATAAATAGCTCTAGAAATAAAGTAGATATAACCCGCATACGGAAAAGAAAGTATACAAGTCTACTCCTGAAAAAATGTTCTCCACAAAGTCCATATTTTGTCAAATAAGGAATAAAATCGGTTTGGTATTCGCTATTTGTGTGTCTAGAGTGGATTATTCATATAACTTATACAACCCGATAGTAATTTACGAAATATTAATAAGTGTAGTAGATCTCCCAAATTTTTTTTTTTAGAAATTGTCTTTTGGTAAACAAGAGTTTATAGCCTCTGTGATATTGGTAATTGTTTTTTAAATGCCTCAATCATAACACTAATCATAAAATACATGTACTTTATATCAATTCAATTTTTGTTTTATAAAATTGGCTATAAAACCATTAGTACTTAGTGACGTATCGGGTTTCATATCTTTAAGAACCTGGAACAATTCTTTTTCTGTAATATGTTCATCAAGTTTCCTGGAGACCTTATCATCTTCAGCCCTTTCACAATCGGCGCATGCGCAGAAGCAGAAGCGACAAAATATTCGTGCGAACGAAAATAATAGATATGGTTTGTAAACTGTTGCCTAAATACTCGCAAATGAAATAAGTAATCGTACGAAACTCGCATGATTTAAAGCAACTGTTATGCGATGTAAACGCATTTAATCTTGCGTTAAATCTGCGTCTACATGCGACTGTTGTACGTTAAAAATGCTCGTACAAAAATGCCCGTCCGTTTTAGACGATCTTCAGTAAAAAAAAAAAGTTCAATGCAAAAGAAGATACCGCCCAAGACGATGACAAAACCCAACAGCCAAAATCAAGGTCAGTTGTGGCCTGAAACCGATATGCCCAAAGAGGGTTCAATGTTTAACTTTGAAATATATTGGAAAAAATCTTAAAAACTAAAATTAAAAAAATTAATCTTGTTCGAGTGAGTGATATGGCCTATGGGCCTCTTATTAAATTTCATTTGTTGTGCTAAAAACTATCATTTGGTAAACAAAATATATTCATAGATTT
Organism: Magallana gigas; assembly: GCF_963853765.1. Lineage (NCBI taxonomy): Eukaryota > Metazoa > Mollusca > Bivalvia > Ostreida > Ostreidae > Magallana > Magallana gigas. The sequence goes on along the minus strand of NC_088853.1, from coordinate 15,746,862 downwards.
GAATTTTGAAATTAAAGTATAGTGCAAGATTTTTACATTAAACTCTTCAGCTTTAAATAATTAATATATGATATTTTAGAGTTTGCCACGACGGTCAGTAAATTCTTAAGAAAAGAAAGAAAAAATGTGAACTGATTGACTTTCTGAATAGACAACCTGATGTTCGTGTAGGCTTTCTCGATGACCTATTAATCTATTAACAGTAAGTCAAATTATGATGGTGTAAATTAATTCCAGCTGAAAAAAATTACTGATACCGTCTGAAACGGTTCATATTTAAATGTTGCCCACTGGGTGTGTTAATAGAGTTGTGAACTGCAGACCTCGGGTTCAGATAAGGGATACACTTTTGTTGACTTGTATTATACAAATATTCTAAAATTTAATTTTCCAAACAAAATTCCGGTATTTTCACCATTGCATTTCAAACGGAATAAAACTTACCTAAACACCGAAAGTCATGATTTCCATTTTGACGTAACATCAATAACCCTTTACTTCAGAAATGACGTCAAGACTTGTATGCAGTCAACATTGACTTCGGTTCGTTTATATCGCGAGGTTGCGTAGTTTATCAAGAAAAAGTATCAATTTTCACAATTTTCTTGTGGAATTCTTTGCGCGTACCAGGACGAACGGGTCGAGACCGTGACGATCCTTTGGAATTTTTGTCTTCGGATGATATTTCTCAGAGATATTGTATTAAGGTAAACGATTCAAGGGTTGCGTTTTGCAAAAAAATTTACAACTTACGACCTAATTGATGAATGCTTTTTAATTCTAATAAAGTACTAATCAATAATTTATTCAAATGGTTTAGAAATATTGTATTAGAAATCTTGTAAGGGTATATTAATGTTTTTATTAAAAATTCGTTCGTCGGATATCATTTCAAGAGACTAAATTAATTAACAACGTTTTCGAAAATTCTTTCGTAAAACGTAGTGCAACAGGTCTTTTTCAAGATAGAACCATTTGATCGTCATAGCTGACTTGATTGAACTTTTTCCTGTACTTTCTGGCTTTTAAAAAAATATGTAGAAAATGAAACAAAGTTTATATTAAATATTCAGAAAAGTATTCTTAATACCTATATTCAATTAGAAATTATTTAAAAAAGGAAGTCAAAAGTTAGTTGTATTCCATTTTAGGAAACACTCTAGGCTTTCTAGAGTTATTTTATTTATCCAAAATGGACAAAACTTTAGATTAAAAGAAATCTAAGGCTATTTATCATTGGTTCTTTTCCATCCATTTTTGTACGGTTTTTTTTTTGGTACCAATTATCAACAAATCAAAATTTCAAACGAAAACTGAGATGTTGTCTTTATCGATATAAAGCCTATTGGCCGATCCATGTAAAAAAAAACACCCTTGAGCTATAAAAAAAGCCAGCGATCCACGTTTATCCTTAAAAAATAAATTTGAGTATGTTAAATTTTTTTTGAAGGCAGTGGATAACCAGTATGACATCAGATCAGTGATGACGACATGGACACGTCAAATGGGATATCCGGTAATTACGATGCGCGCGCAGGCTGACTTCTTTCATCTGACCCAAAACAGGTTCCTTTTAGACAATAATAATGAGACGGACGTTAACGGTAGCTCAGACAGGTAAGTTTGATTTCATTCATATATTATCTAAATAATATTAAACTCAGCTTTTTTAAAATAAGGAAGCAGATACAAAATTATGATATTTTCTGTATGGTTTTTAAAACGAGGTCTTATTTGTCAACAAAACGTGTGTCTGTACACTAACATAACATTGTGAGTTTACAAAATGCTGTCACAATGCAATTTGTAGGTTTTCCTGCATTGTAAAGTGACGTCACAATTGAACACATATATATTCCAAATCTATGTACAGCGTAAAGGAAAGATTTTTTGGAAATGAAAGAATATTGAATCGGTGACAAATTAAAGGATAAAGATTCGTTTTTCCAGTCAGTGGTTGTGTTGGGATATAGCCCGGGTGTATTCCTTTATGTTATCCTTAAGCCGTTAAGCCTGTAAAGTCTTCGGCTACAGTGAATATAAGGCGGTGAACGTAAATTCTATATTTCAAATGTGGGTGATAGTACCTCATCTTTGTTTGCGGGATTTTTTCGTTTTGTTTTATACTAATTGTTAGACCATAATTAATCACCTAATTGTCTACGGACTTTTCCGGGTTTTTTTCCGATTACGACACAGAGCACACGGCGGGTGTGACCGGTCAGCAGGGGATGCCCACTCCCCCTAGGCACCTGGCCTGGGGGCCATAAAAGTTAGACGAGCTCACTTTTGATCTAAGTCTCACTTTTACCAAAGGAATATATAGTGGAAAAGTGAGACCAAGATCAAAAGTGAGCTCGTCTAACTTTTATGGCCCCGGGGCCTGATCCTACCTCCATGTATTTGGAGGTCTGTGTTTGTTCTGTCCTATTTTTTTTCTTTGGACTATTGATTTCGAACACTGTTTGTTATCACAACATGGCATCTAAAATATATTACTACTGAGTCAAAATGCGCCAGTATTTTTTGACGTAATAGAAAGTCCCGAGCAGGTTTCGAACACATTACTAAATGATCTTACCCCGTGGCTATAACCAGTATGGATATCAATAAAGAAATTAAGAAAAAAACCGAAATAAAGTTTTATTTAGTTTCAATGATTTTTTTTCAAAGACTGTAGATCCCAAAATGGGTTTTCTCTATACTTTCTATAAGGTCTCATACACTCTTGATTAGACTATGATAGAAATATTATATCTATAACACATGTGTTAAGTAACAACACGCCGCTCTTAAATGTACCATATCGTACACTCACATTTACAGCTCAACAGTAAACAAATTATCTTCTTTAAAGAAAACAATTCGCTTTTTATCATTTATAAAAATGATTTTTTTTTCAAGGTTTATTTAATGCATGAAATATTGCAGAATTAAATCATAGTTACAATTAACTATTATTTACATTCGCTCAAAATTTTGATAGAATATGATTTAATAACAAAATATTTTAAATATATTTAATTGTCGCATACGTGTGATATCTACTATCCGTGTGATAAACGAGTAATCCTTTATCAAATACTTGCGGTCCGAACTTTTTTTGACTGAGCCACTTTTTTGAATAATGTCTACAATGTTAGCTCTCAATGTTGGCTTTTTAAAAGGCAACAAAAGTTATATAGCCACTGGAATAATAATTTAAGATTTAAAGAGAATACACAATCTATCAAAATATAAGATATTTATATAGTGTCAATGTCCATAATAATATGCAGGTGTACATTTATTTTTTATAAATGCATGTACAAGAGCAAAGAAGTGTGTAGCGGTGTACAATTATACAATTCATGACTGGAAACCCTCTTATTTTGCAGTTGTCAGCATCAACTGTGCATGTTGTTTTTAATTGACTTCATGCTCTTTCATAACATCTACGAATTTCTTTAACACGGACAATTTCATGCATACCCAGAATTCCAATTTACGCAAGCGTATTTGAAGTGCTATTTCAACTTAATTAGTCAGTCGGTGGGTTGGCAAATAAAGACGTTCAACTAATAGTTAACGTGCAGCCTTGAAAAATAGAATCATTTTAACAAGACCTTGGACTTTTAGTAGGACGTAGGTAGATAATTTTCGATTCAAAGCAAGTTTAAAATGACGCAGTTTCAAGTGAAATATGCACTGATTGCGTAGTCTTAGCTCAAAAGTCGGACATGTCTGGTTGATTTCAGAGAAAATACTAAGTGCCAACACTGTACACTAGACTCTTAGTCATCTCGTGAGTAACAAGCGAACATAAACCAACATGTCGTCCCTTGATTTTCACACGAACGTGGTAACTTCGTAAACGTTATATACTTTTGAGTGACGTAGGCAATGTAAAACGCGCTCCTTTTAAATCAAAACAAATCTGTTTTGATCTTAACACAAATAAGTATGTGTTAAAATATGTCTGGGAGGGGCTTATTGAAGTTAAGAAAATATTATGTATGTACCAAATATCAATTAAAGAAACAGGTACAAACTTTGTCAAACCTCAAATTTTATTTGTCTTCTGAGGAGTGGAGAGCTGATCATATTCTAATTAAAATTTCTTTTCAATACCAATCCTTAAATTATAATTATACATTTCTTTAAATGTGAACATAAACATAAACAAAGTTAGGGACCAGTGTACTTATGGACTCCGAGTAAATTTTATTACATGCACGTATGATTTTGCGCCACTATTCATTTCTCATAACGTCACTATATAATACTTTAATTTTTGGGTTTTTATTAAATAACTCATTCGGAGTGTTTGTTAAATTTGTAATTTGAGGACTTTGATTGAATAAACCATTAAAATAGTCTTGACAACATATCATTTACCGATATTGTAAACAAAGCAAGGAACCGAGGAAACAAGTATGGCTTAGTTAAATAATTAAAGCGGCTTTTCCTTGGATATATTCAAAAGGACATCGTAAGAAAGGTGTATAAGCAGTTTAAATTGTTTTATTGCTTTAGATTCTTCCAGAAGTTGATTCTGACGATGCGATGTAAACAGAACGTTTAAGTTGTGTTTCTATACAGAAAAAATTACTAAGATAATGCATCCAACGACTTATTCACCTTCAGTAAATACACTTGATCAGTTTTTATCAATATTTTTACTTTGAATCATTTGTATTTGTCTCAATCTGTAAAACTGTTTCTCGATCTAGTAATTTTAAAACAGCAAGCCTTCGCAACTCGACAAGCCTTGCGAATAAAAACATGTTGTATATACACAGTTTTGGGGAGTTGATTTTAGTCAACTCTCCTATGCAGTTACTCAGACAAACCGAAAGTGAAACAGTGTTTGGTTCTCAGCACAAATCATCGCTGCTGACAAGACTTAGGTCTTGAACAAAATTGATAAATTCGATGTCGTGTATGCCAAAGCTTTGTTTTTCAAGGAAACTTATTTATAAATACCTTGAAAATAGTCAGATTTTAAATGGAACGATCAATTTACATTTTTTTGTAGTCGTATGCATTCCTACGCCAGAATTCAATATAGTCTTCAAATCGACGCTTTGCTGTCTCCGTAAATCTCCGACAAGCAGAGAGTCTCTCTTGCTTGTCGGAGATATACGGTGTCAGCCGAGCGTTTGGTTGAACGAGACTAGAGTTCAATATTTCTTGGATCCATACAATTTTCGAGAAATATTTCTTTTACTGATACACAGTTTGATTGAATCAATTTTATCTTTAACTATTAATGAACATAATCCATATGAGAGTTTCTCGACATTCTTCATGTCATATTTTTCAAATTCATATTATAAAAATGTGCGTAATTCAAATACAAATTAGAAACCACATGTACTTGTCATGCAAAATAACATATCATTGATTTTAAAATAAATAAACATCGACAAAATCAACTCCCGTCAGTCCTTCGGTACTTTTGATTTTTACCTTACAAATTAACCATCAGCTAAGCTTAAATTTGTTGATATGATATATTTGGATACAAACTAAAACTTAATGAAAGTTCAAAATATTTAAGCTTTTTAATTCTCTCTAAATTCTTTCATTTACCATTATCTTTATACTAAATTCATCTTTATTAGAAGATTAAGTAAGTCAATAGCCATGCATCACCATCGTACCCTCTTAAAGTGAGTTGATGTTTCACTTGTATCAGCCTTAGGTCAAGATCTAGTAAATGATTCCAGTGTGTCTTTTTGGTGCTAGAACTATTATGACGTCATAATAGATTTTGATAAATCTTTTCCCGTATTTTACAGATTTAAAGGAATTATGTAGAAAGTAAAACAATATTTCGAAAAAGTAATCCAGGTACCTATATTCAATTTGATATTATTTTAAAGGGGAGTTCAAGCGGATGTTTAATGCCGTTTTTGGAGAGACTATAGGCAATCTAGATATATTTCTTTAGTAAAAAATGGACAAAACTCTGAGATTTGTTACTTTAGTTCTTCAAATTTCGTAGAAAATTACTGTTTAAAACATTTTTCATTGTGTTTATCAAAATTTTAAGCCCCGATACACCCTATGAAACAAAGATATTGTTATGAGGCATCATCATATAAGAATTTATATCTTGAATATCATAAATATGTAGGCACCTTTCATTTACTAGATCTTGACCTTAACTTAACAGTTTAGTTTAAAAATGGCCATAACCATCAAGTCCTCTATTGGCAGATCTTACTTAAAATTTCCCGATTATTACCTTTTTCAGTTTTACATGGGTTGTGCCGTTTACATATATAACAGAGGATGATGACGGAGTACAGTTAATCTGGATGAATGAATCATCAGGTAAAATGTATACAAGTATTTTGAATATTAAGGAAATATATTGATAAGTCTTCATACTTCATGCTCGCTTATAAATACGATTGACACTCAAATTTTGGTTGCCGGTTATAAATGCCTTATTGAAGCATTGTAAATATTAATATTGAACAAAAATGATTTTTGACTAAAAAAAAGTGACCATTCCCCTATTTATATATTTTTATATATTATAGAAGCAAATATGTTTATCTTTATATTTATGTAGCCTAACAGTATAACGATTTTCTCATGTTTTACACAAGTAAGGGTTTTAAGGGGTCAAATGTCCAGAACTTTTATCACTTGCATTTCAAAGAGGAAAAATATTTTGCAATGCAGTATAGAAGAAAAGATGCTCAAAATGATGTACTTAACAACATGCAACCTTCCAAATTTGGTTCAGCGGCCCCAATAAGGAGATAAGGGACTGGTCCCAAAAACGTTTTTTCTCAGATATCTGAAGAACGGTGACGAATTTCTAAACACTTGTTGAACAAAGCTCTTACACCTGAAACAAACTATAAGCCATGTTTCCTATTGTTCATTACAGCTGTGATTCCTAGGACTAAGGACAGATGGATATTGGCGAATCATGAATTCATAGGATTTTACAGGGTCAATTACGAAGTCAGCATGTGGGGCAAGCTAGCTGAGCAACTGCATTTTAATCATTCTGTAAGAGTCTAAGGTTATTGTTTCAAATATTCAGTTGTGTCTTGTTGCAAATTTTGAAGTTGCAAGGTAGCAGTAAATGCAAAATTTACAACATGACATCTGATAAGTTCAAATTATAAAACATTTCAGTAAGACTGAATTCAATGAACATTCATTCCAAAATAAAAAAAAAACCGTAGACACGAGGCATTGTTTTATTCATACCAGAAGGGATGAAACATGGCTCAAAATATTTTCTAAAATATATACATACAAGCTTAGCATTCCCTTCAATTTTAAATTCTGTGTGACAATATGGCTTATTATAATTGTAAAGCCTGTAAAAAAAGAGAGGCAAATTTGCTTATATAGATTCTATATTTGAACACGCGATGGTCTGTTGCCGTACAAAAATAAAAGGACAAGCCTTTTTCATTTAAGGACTTTTCAAACCCCCTGAAAAAGATATAATATATGTATACAAATTAATAAGAACACATTTTCATCAGATTATATTGAAAAAAAAATGATCTTAAGTTATTTTTCTTTATAGAATAATACTAGTTGTGTTTGGATGGAAAACAAAATGTAAAGTTATTAATATATCTCATGGTTTGTTAAGTATGCATTGAATATCTGTACATGTATATCAATACCTAGTTTGATGAGAGCGAGTCGCTCTTTTTTGTTTCGTAACAAAAAAGCAACATTACAACAACGTTATAAAACAACGTTGTTTTTTACCCTTCAATCAAATGTTCATGTGCTTGTATATAAGTCATACATTGCCATAATACAATCTTTTGCAAATTTATATTTATCCATCAATGAACTAGTACATTAAGGTTTTGAAGAAGGATTACATAAGCAAAGCCTGCTGCCCTATCCATTTGGGTATATTGACGTAATACAATATGTTTAAAAAACCTTGATTAAATGAAATATCCAAAATCATTAGATATTTACATATTTGTTCATTAACATTAGTACATTGGTTTTTAAGGTATTTCCTGAGGCAAACAGGGCTGGACTAATAGGAGATTCCTTCAATTTAGCAAGGTATGGGAGAGAGAGAAAGAGAGAGAGAGAGAGAGAGAGAGAGAGAGAGAGAGAGAGAGAAAGAGAAAGAGACAGAGCCAGAGAGACAGGGAATCAAAACAATTATTATTTTCAATGCGTAAATGTCTAACAACACGTTCCGTATTCCATAACAATATTTTCAGAGCTAAGCTTCTTCATTATGACGTAGCCTTGAACATGACGACATACCTGAAACACGAACGAGGCTACGCCCCGTGGACTGCATTCATGGACTCGGTTGAGTACATCCGGAGCTCAATATCAAAGTCGGGGGCATATGTTCTCATGCAGGTGTGTTTATAAATATTAGGTTAAATATGCAAGTGTGTTTATAAATGATGGGTTCATGTACGCTGCAATACAGATTACATGTACACAAAAAATAGCATTTTGAAAATTGTTTCTTTTCTTTTGCAATCCTGCAGCTGTGGATCGCAGATCTATATGCCACAATTTTTGTTTCCTGTTTCAGGGCATGGTCATGATTTTGGTCCAAAATTTATTGTTAAAGATAAGGAAGACTTCCGTTTAAAGTAGCGAAATTTCAAATTGAGAATACTTCGGACTTATCTTAGCCACTTTTTGTTTAAAGGATATAACGATATAAAATGATGAAATATACAGTTGTAATGAGTGTTTCACCAAAATTTTGTTTGTTGGTTGATAGGAATTGACTTACAAAAATATAAATGCTTCATTTTTCATATAAATAAACCTGCCTGTTATGTGCTTGCCCAAGTACGCATATTTGAAGATCTGAAATATTCTTCTAACATATAATTTTGCCAAAAAAAAACCTTTATGTAATAATATAAAAAAAATCATCAGAAGGCAATACGGGGACATTAGAATAAACTTGTTTTGGTTTAATTTCATACAATTAATAAAATACAAACATAGTTTATGGTACTAGTAACAATAATTAAGTCCATATTTGTGTTGTACTCATTTTCACTTGGGGAAGGTCTTTAACTTTTTAATATCAAGAAAAATAATGGGGCAAGCTATTAAGTTCTTATATATTCTTACGGATGTTTGACGACTTTTCATTTATCATTAAAACAAAGAATCTAATCTATTTCCCTATAGCTGTTAGATTTGTTTTTTGAAATTCTTTTTAAAATAAACTGCTTTCTCGATCTGGATCAAAGCAAAAACGTTAAGTTTAAGGATAATGATATAGTCCATTTTTTCAATTTCTCTTTTTCCAAAATCGGAACTTCGTGAAAGAGACAGGAGGCAAAAGAGAACCCTCATTCCCTTGTAAACAATATTCTTTAGTTCAAACATGGGCTGAATCACCTAAATGTCCAAATCATAGCCTGACGCCATCACTCAATCTCTGACAAATCAAAGACGACGTCCATTTTCCGATCATTGTCTAAATCGGCGGACGGCATGCATCGCACGGCCATCGTTATACACTCAAAAATAATCCACGATGACAGGGCTATTTGACGTTCTCCTCTTCTTATTTTATTAACTGCACATTGTGGTTATAGTTCCAATGCTGATTGCTCATTATCCGGATATTGATTTTCTGTCCATCGTTTATTTCTGCATTTAGAAGTATCTTCGTGACCTGGTGGCGCCTGTATACGACTCGCTGGATATGACAATGGAAGGGGTGCTTCCTGAGAGGTATTTATTGGGTGACTCTTGATGTCAAATAAATAATAATTTTCTATGTCGTGTAGCCGTCTAATAACTTTGATTACGGTTTGAGGTCAAAAGTCAAGGTTTCCAAGTCATGTCCTATGCCTGAAATCAGAGACAACGATAACAAAAATATATTTGTCAATGAGTTTCGTCTATGAAGGGGAGTCAATCTTGTGGAAGGTGGATGGTCAACAAAAAACTCATCATCAGATCTAGTATAAAATTTTGCATACATGTGGTATAATGGTATTTTTGATCAAAATATTGCTATAAGGTTAGAATCCCAATATTTTCCCAAAAAAAAATGAATTTTTTTTTAAAAGCTAAAGCTGTTCCAAAGATCTTATTCTCATGTTACATATGTTTAAGATAGATGCATTCATTTAAGATACATACAGTCATAAACAACACGTCAACGTTGTGATAAAAATTTCATGTATATGAAATTTAACAAAACAAATAAGAGGGTCAATAAAAAACAACGAAGACATTTGGGCGGTCTATCATAAAAGTCATAACTAACAGATTAAGGTATGCAACAACATATATTTTATTGATATACGAAGTTTCATTCCATTTGATGAGAGGGTATTTTTTTTTACCCGATTTTAGAATCAACATGTTTTGTCACCACGGTGCATGGTAACGTTGAAAACATAAGTCAAGATGACTCACGTACAGCTAATAGAAATATCCAATTTTACCATACAGATTAAATCTGCCCTATATCACTTGACGTCGAATTTGTTCATATTTTTTCGAAAACCATAAGTTTTTTCCTCAAAGTTTCCTTATTTTTTTACTGCATGTCTCTTCGTTTACAGTAAGAATTTCCCTAAATATCAGATGGTGTTTATTCTTTTTACAAAATATTTACCGATATTCTACTCTCTTCCGTTCTGTTTGATGTCCAAAATACAGTTACCACAACCCCCACAAAATGTATAAGAGTTAAACACAAATGTGCAAATAATATTTTACTTATTTTTTCCACCATTGAGCATTTTCATTGGGATTTTTTCTTTTTTATTCGAGTTAAATCCATACTGTTTATACCTTTCGTTGCGCCGTAACGTCCGGCGACGTCAACGTTTTGAATAAATTTTAAGGATGACTATTTGTCTTTAGTTACTGATATCTGTTCAACAAATCTATATATCCCGTCATTACTTGGTACATAGAATATCAGGGCAATTCCTAATTTTAGGTTTTAATATTACTTAAGGATTAAGGAGTCATTCTTTCAGTATTATGAGGTGATAATTTTGGTTTGGGCGTGATCAAATCCAATGAAGCCCGAAGGGCATTATGATAGATTTGACAACACCCCGACCGAACTTATCACTTCATAATATTCAAAGAATAATTCCTTATTCCTTATATTTATATAATTTTCAGTCACTGTACTATTAAATGTTTAAATATAAGTAAGCAAACCCCGCTGGCGCCCCAATCATACGTCATTTGAAGTTATTGGACAGTATAGTACAAAATCGATACAAAGTGTTATCACAGGCAAAGACGCTGAAAAATGTAAATATTTGGTTTTAAATCCAATTTATTGAGATATTACTTTCAACATAATATGGTTTATTGTTGACAGAACACAAATTTTGACCGTGCACCTTGACCTCATTTTTGTAGGATTAGATTCTAAATAATTCTTAAAAATAAAGGAATATATAAACGTTTTTATTTCAAACTATTTGAAACAATAACTAAATTATGTCTTCTAAATTTAGTAATCATATGACGTTAAATGACATAGCTATGGCAAAAGTCTTCGTATTTTTAATTGACCCTCGTATTACACATATATTGGTTTGTACTAAAAGTCCTTACCCTTAGTACTAATATTTAACGACTGTGAAATCTTAAAAACAAAACCAAAACCAATTCTACATGTTTATTGGTTTGTACGAACAACTCTGTTATGGGAAATTTTAAAATTAGCCTATCAATTTAACCACATTGTAAGGGTAAGTGACGTTATTGTTGACAATGACAATTGTACTCAGGAAACACAATCCACGCTAATGGATTCCCTGTAGACGGAAGCTTGTTAAAATTAAGAATCAATAAAATCCGAACCGGACACGGACCGCTTTGCGTGTCCAAAGGTCGTTGATATCTGCTGGAGAGAGGCCTTATATCTATTAGAAAGTCTTTGTTGTCAGAGCCAGCGCCAAACTGCGTTTTTCCCTCTTATTTTGTTTATACATTTTCACGGATGATTAATCAGCATATTTACACAATAAAGCAAAGTGTTGATTTAACGGTCATTGATAAATTACGCGGTTCTTGTATTAAATATATCTTATATTAGACTTTAGAGATAGATTGCTTGTATAACCGATACATATACCTTGTTCAAAATTCAGTGAAGATTATATGTAGCTAGACGTATACTGAAATTTGTTTAACAGAGCACTTATTCGATCTATTGTTATACCAAAATATATTTACATTCCCGTTCTTTTATTTGCTATAAAATGCCTATAACTGCCACGCCTTACTCGTGGCGTATGCATGGATATCTTCTCTCCTGTTTAATTGGAAGAAAACTATGTGTTAATCAAAAACAGTTCTGTGGATACCATGTATATTCCACACACCGTCAGTATAAAATATACTGTAAACGTACTATATTTGGCTGTATATTCTATTTAGCGCGTATGGCAGTGCATCGTTAAATACAATGTATATAAGTATAAGAATAGTCACATTCATATATTTGGCTGTGTATTCTATTTAGCACGTTTGGCAGAATGCGGCTTCCGCTAAATCAAGTACATTGCTAAATACCATGCATATATGTATAAGAATAGGCACATTCAGGAATACGCAAATTCAAATCCACGCCAACTAGTTCAAAAACTAATTTCCACCAAATATCGAACACGCCAAATATAATACCTTTACATTAATCTTCCTTGGCCATCCTGACTTCGTCAGGGCGTGTACATAAATTAAAACTTGTGACATTAATATAAAACGCTTGGTTTATATTACTTTCATTATATATTTTTTGTCATCAACACAATTGCAGATGGTAAGTTGTACTAGTAGTCGGTATATGGTTTGTAGTAGACCAAGTATGGTTTATACGTGTTCACTCTATTCCATATGGACTTTACCAACCACATCTAAACTAATTTAGGTCAACCTCAAATCATGTAACTAATAATGGTTCTAAAAGATATCTAAATTTGATTGCAATATATTATTATCAAGATGAACAGATGTCTAGAATTAATTAACATAATTGCCAGTAATAACGCTATATGTGACGTAAATCGTTTCAGAAATAAACATCTTAAAATGATAACAATGCAATTTGATTGCCTATACATGTACTTACAATGTGTGTGATATACAAATTAAGGCATTTTAATGAATACTGTGGTTTAATCAATATTCGTTGAATACTAATTTTCGTGGATTTCGTTTTTAAGTTGATCCATGAAATAAAATGTTCATTGAAATGCAATTTCTATAAGCATTTTGTATTGATTCTAAACTCTAACGAATAACTAAAATTGATAACAATGTATTATTACAAACACTAAGAAAGATCTAAAATTGATAACAATATATCATTACAGACACTTAGAAAGATCTAAAATAGAAAGAAATATATTATTCCAAACTCTACCAAACATCTAAAATTGATAAAAATGTATTATTTCAACAAATACCGGTATATCTAAAATTACAATATATTGTCCTTTACAAAAATTTAGATTATTGATAATCAAAATTTGTTGTCATGTACAAATTTTGATTATCAATAATCTAAATTTTTGTAAAGGACAATATTATTCCAAACTTTAACAAATATCTAAAACTGATAACAATACATTATAACAAACTCTAATGAATACCTAAAATTAAAAACAAAATATTATGCAATAAACTAATATCTGAACAACAAATAGCAGACTGAAAAATATCATTCCCAAGTTGAATGAATATCTAATTATTACACCATTAGTGATCTTACAGTGTTCCAGAACATATACATAAAATTGATCACAATGTATGTTCGCCAACATGAACAAAGATCAAATATTTGATAAAGCATATTATTGCAAAGAAATATGCTAACTTATTATTATTGTTTATGTTAAAGATAACTTTAAATAACGATCTCTGACTTAATTTGTACACAGGTACCTACGTCAGATCATCTTAAAGCTTGCATGTGACGTTGGACACAAGAGGGCTCTAAAATACGCCAAGGAGATGTTCAACCGTTGGATGCGCGAGGGAATGACGTAAGCAGTTTGTTATATTTTCTTTCAGTACAATTTTGTCCATGCAGTACATTCAGGCCTTTTGTAAAAGACTGTTATGAATCTCGATAATACAAGCACCACGCAACAATGCGGCTACAAACCATTTAGTTAAGATCAGACGCGACATATCTTCCATTTTTTCTTCTTTTTTATTCCTATTTCCACAATGTGAAGATTTCCACTTCGTAATTTCATAATTATAGTTTTATGTAATATGATTCTTTTTTTTTTTATTTAGATATAAAGAGTTCAATTAAAAATGTATAGGATGACTTTACTTATAAGCATTCAAATGCATTTTGTATGCTATCTTAAGGAAAATTTGAAATATTCTAGCTCTGAAACGAGTCTGGTAATGTACCCTGAATTTTTGGAATTAACAGGTTAAAATGCTAATAAATAAGGAACAAAATATCGAGGAAAATTATATTTATTGAGGAACGTCTTGTCTGTCCTTAATGACAAATTGGAAACAGTTGTGTAATCTTTGAAACTCATAATTGTAGCTTACATAAATCCTAAATTCTACAAAGAGAAGAATGATTTCTTACCCGTTTTAATTTTCAATATTACATCAATATTGTTGCAAAGGTCTGACTAATATAATAAGAATATAGTATATTTCAATTTAAGAAATCGAACGGCGTATATGTTTCTGATAAGGCCATTTTACCACAATACAGTACATAATAAATATATCATAAATTATCTTATGTTACCAATTTTCATTGTAAGTAAATTATATCAAAACAGTAATAATATATTGTGAATTTTCCTATGTCAGTAAATGATATTAAAACAGGCATTGTAAAAGATATCCGACAAGTTCTAAAAGAGATTAAAAGCAACTGGAGACACGAAAATATAATAGAGGTTAACGTTTGAACTAAAGAAATTCATTTAACGGTATACATATATGTCTTTTAGAATTTAAAGGCTATAAACGAGCACTAAACACTAATTTCTTTTAACAGACACCTATTAATTTCATACCATGCAAAGTATTTTCTCTTTACAAGAAACGTTTTTTTTTTCTGCAACGAACACTCAAATTAAGGCTACTTTATTTTATTCTAACAAACACTGTTTTCAGTAAAACACATACGAATGTTTCTTTTGCGAACACTGATTCTTATCTACAAAAGACTCCTTATATTTCCCAAAACGGAAACTGTCTTCTGTAAGTTTGATAAGTAACATTCTATTTTCTCTATAATTTCTATAGCTGGTACTCTATAAACTGTATTTCCAGCGTACCCAGCGACTGCCACACCGCAGTGATTTACACGGTGGGGAAGAAGAGGGAGATCTGTATAACAAACACTCTATTTTCTCTATAATCTCTATAGCTGGTATTGTATTTCCAGACCACGAAGCGACTGCTCTGCAGTGATCTACACCGTTGGGATAGGAGAAGGAGGCCTCCATAGCAAATATTATATATTTTCTCAATTTTGCAGACTGCCGGATGACTTCTCGGCTGTGATTTACACGGTGGGGGTAGAATAGGGAGGTCTCTATAACAAACATTATATATTTTCTTTATTTTTCAGACTACCCAACGACTTCTCGGCTGTGATTTATACGGTGGTGGTAGAATAGGGAAGTCACTATAACAAACATTATATATTTTCTTTATTTTTCAGACTACCCAGCGACTACTCTGCGGTGATCTACACGGTGGGGGTGATGGAGGGAGGCTTAGAGGAATGGGACTATGTCTGGAACAGGTCACAAGCAACCAACGTGGCCGTGGAGAGGGAGATGCTGATGAGCGCACTTGGACAGTCCCAAAAACCATGGCTACTATGGAGGTATTACCTGTCTGTCTGACCGTCTGGTTATGTGTCTGTCTGTCCGTCTTTGTATGTTTGTTAATCTGTTTGTCTGTGTGTATGTCTGTGTTTCTGTCTGTCTGCCTGACTGTTTATGTGTCGCTCATTCTTTTACATGCATCTATTACTCTGGGTAGCTACTGTCTGTCTAGTTTTTAATATAATAATTTCTTCTTTTGCAAAACCCACAATAGTCATGTCTTGGCATCTTATTATCCCCCGCTCCAAAAAAAATTAAGTTAATTAGGGATTAAGATCTATTTGATGAATGATTAGTATAAGAGATTTTTGTCACAAATGACAATCTTTTAAAAAAGTAATTCCATTCTTTGGAAAAGTATCACATACACTTATCTTCATAAAAGCTCCAAAAATGCTTGCTCTTGTATCGCGTTTTATCCATGAAAAATCGTAATCATTTGGTTTAAATTTTTATGGGAGCCTTAGACTACAAGATATATTCAAATAATAATTATGGACCTTGATCTTCATTATTTCATAGTTTTGTTATATGAGTCATGGTTTATTTTTGTGCTTAGGTATGCGAACTGGATTTTCGATCCCGACCGGATTCGAATGCAAGACGTAAGAATGGTGATCAGTTATCTGTCAAAACGCCCCCTAGGAAGGATGATCTCCCTTCATCTACTGATGACGAAGTGGGATAAATTGAACGAACAGTAAGCTATCGTTGTAATGTGCATTCTTAAGGTGGTATGAGACACTTCCATGAGCGTAGCTCAGTGGTTTAGAGGGTTTACTACGAATCTGTAAGTCATAATTTCGAATCCCGCCTGGGGTTTTACAATCTTTTCTTCTCGCAATTATAATGTACTTTTTTCCACATTAATATCAACAGATGTCCCATACCACCTTAATTAAAGGAACTCGGACACGATTTTGATTAAAATTCTATTTTTTTTTTCATGTACAAAATGTTTTTTGGTGCATTTTTAATGACTGACCAAAATATGATTGTTAGTAGTAAAGTTATGAGATTCAGAGGTTAAAATTCATTGATACTGATGTAGCCCGAGTAATGTATTTGTTCACAAATAAGAAATACTTACAATTTCTTTGACAATTCAACTTATAACAAACAAGATAAACTGATTCATTGTTTTCATAAATATAATTTTCAAAAAAAGAAAGCTATATTTGGTTATATCTTTCAGTAATAAACCACATATGTAAACAATAACAAGACTCGAGCTTTGTTTACGAACAAAGAATTCCAGACTCTGTATCTTGCTTGTTACTCGATAGTTGGTTGTCAAATTTCAACAAAGCATTGATTATACCCATGCCAATCATTCTATACATAAAAATGGAAAACTTTAATACTTTGAGTTCCAATCATGTTTAGGTCCCTTTAAATTTAGGTCCTTTTTGTTCTACTTTTGAAAGATTTCATTGACCTTGAATAGATCAATAACCTAAACAGACAAATGATGTGTAGTCTAGACACAAAATGACTTGAAATGTCAAATATCAGCGCGTCGTACCATTATCTGTGAATAGCACGTAAATTCATTCTTTTCTGTAATTAACATTAAATATGAAATAATTGAGAAGAAAGCAGCGAGTCATCTTTCAGTTGAGGCTTCTAAAAGTTTATTTACATCTCTCATATCAAAATTTTTACTGGCATGATCATCCCAGTGTGATCTAACATCTAGCCGATTTCTGAATATCCTAATGCTATCTAACCTTTTACTGATTTCTGGATATTCGAATGTTATTTCACTTTTAACTCATCTCTGAATATCCCAATGTTATCTAACCTTTTTCTGATTGCTAGATATCCGAATGTTAGTTGACCTTTTACTTATCACTGAATATCCCAATGTTTTCTAAACTTTTACTGATTTTAGATATCCGAATGTTATTTCACTTTTAACTCATCTCTGAATATCCCAATGTTATCTTACCTTTTACTGATTGCTAGATATCCATATGTTATTTCACTTTTTGCTCATCACTGGATATCCCAATGCTATCTGACCTTTTACATTTCCCTAGGTATATCGCAATGTTATCCGACCTTTTGCTAAGAACTTGATATCCAATCTTTAACTAATAACCAGATATCAGAATGTTATACCTATCCTGATCACTGGATATGTCTAAGTAATTGTAAACGTATTATATAGGGCGTGAACGATATTTGGCGGAAAATAGTTTTTGAACAAGTTGGCATGGATTTGAACTAGCGTATTCCTGAATGTGCCTATTCTTATACATATATGCATGGCATTTAGTGATGTACTTGATTTAGCGGAAGCTGCATTCTGCCAAACGCGCTAAATAGAATACACCGCCAAATATAGTACGTTCACAGTACTTGATATCCAATTGTTATCTAACCTTTTACTAAAACCTAAAAAATGTTATTCCTTTCCTGATCACTAGATATGCTTAAGTTATCAAACCTTTTACAAGCCCCTGGATACCAATTGTTTTCTAACCTTTTACTGATTTCTGGATATCCAATTGTTATCTAACATTTCACTAATCATTGTTTATTTTGATGTTATTTCACCTTTTTCTGATCAATGGATATCTTAATGTTACTCAACCTTCACTTATTAAGAAATGTTTCCAAGTCAACTTACCTTTTACTGATCACGGTATATTTTAATTATTATTATCTCACCTTTTACTTATTTACTGGATATCTTAATGATATCCAAACATTGACTGATCATTTGAAATCGCAATGTTTCTCAATCTTTAATTGAACACTGAATATCCCATTTTTATCTTCCATTTTACAGATTACTCGTTATCTTAATGTTATCTCACATTTTACAGATTATTGGATGTCCAAGTATTGTTTAAGTTTTACTTATCACTAGATGTTGCGATTTTACAATTTTCCAAACATTTACTGATCATTAGATATCCCAATGGTCTCTTAACTTTTACTGATAACTGGATGCTCCAATGACATCTAACAATTTACTGATTACTAGATATCTTATTGTTTTGAAAACTCTTTTATAATTCTTGATATCCATGTTTTATTTTTTCCGATAATAATTAATAAATTATAGCTTGTTACATGTATGCAGACCAATTTCTAATCAATGGATAAAGTAGACTTAAAGTGTAATTAAATTACTTTAACTAGATATTATTATAACATTGAATGAATTATTTTTGGCGTCGTTGTGTCAATAACTGCCGTCAGTTGAGCAGACAAATGGAATAACGCGCGTTAGCTCGCTATGATAATTTGTCTGCTCATCTGACGGCAGTTATTGACACGAAGACGTCAAAAATAAATCATTGAATGCTTATATTTACATTCCCTTACTGATGAAATCAATTATTTACTGACATAAATCAATACAAATTGCAGATCACAGAGGAAGTAAATTAGTAACAGCAAGAACAGCTGTTTTATAAAACCGGTTTAAATTGGTTATCACATAGACTGTTAAGTTGAGATCGATGAGCATGAAAATATAATCCATGAAAAATATCTATTGAAATTTTGCTTATAACAATATAATCAACTTTTTTTGTTGAATAATTGTAAAACATGGTTGGGCAACATTTATGACATATATTTTTTAACCAATAACATAGAAATCACTGTTTGGGAACTATTTATGTAAATTACAGGAAATTAATACATAGTGATTAGTTGTTGCATTTAGAGGCATTTACAGATTACAGAATTTAATGGAAAAACACAGTAGAATGTAAATAAATAAAATTAGATATTTTTTGGTATATTGTATTTTTGTTTTGAAACAAAGTTTTAGACGTTGAATTTTCTGAGAAAAGTGGAATCCAACCACTTCCCATTCCAACATTTATGCAACAAAACACATTTCATTACTTTATTTTCAGGTTTGGTTTTGATAATTTCCTTCTTAGAGAAATGATTGGTGAGGTCACACAGTTTGTTAACTCAGAATTTGAACATAATCAGGTTTGTATGATTGCTAGTCCTTTATTCTGTCTCCATATTTTTCAATTTTTTTCTAGATTGAATCAAAACATACAAAAAGAGAATATTCTACATATATACAATTCTAAAATTTATGTTTTAGCTATCAACCCTTTTTAAAGACAAGCCTCCTAAAGTAGCGAGAAAGGAGACTTTAAACTCTCTAGCACTTATTAAGTAAGTCTCTCTCTCTCTCTCTCTCTCTCTCTCTCTCTTTTCATTTCATACACTCTAAATTTCGCGTAATCAGTTGTAAACATTTTTTTAAAACTTTTTACAGGGCGAACATCAAATGGATGAATGAAAACTATGACGTCATAACTAAGTGGTTACGTAATCATGTATCAGGGATGTTATGACTGAATAGCAATTCTTCTAAAAATCCAAAGCTTGTTCGAAGTCTGAATGAAGGAAAATAACCATGTGGTTAATATAAACTTCCACTCGATCATTTTACTAACATGACGGCAAACAGCTGAGCTCTAAACAAATTACCTTGAAGTTTCACCAAATATTGACATTGGCGAAGGTCAAAAATTATTATGAAAGGTATAAGGTGAACGGTTTTAATTGTTTCAGTTGACTTGATCTTTGAATGATCATAGACATGTGGTAATATACTTAAAAGGTAACATAAAAAAAACATAGAAAGGTTTTGTAAATAATAAAATATACATGTATTCTTCATACTGTGGATACATGTGGATAAATTTTGATGTCAAATGTACAGAATTATTTTTAGTGCGCATGTAGATGTAAAATAACATTATGACTTTGTTAATTTCAATGTTGACTATTGTTGCAAAAATTAGTGTTGTATCTGTGAATTTTAAAAAATAACATTTTTTGCCATAAAATATCTTAAAGGAAGTCTAATAGCCAGTTAATTACGGTTGTTGAAATATGCTTAGATAGTCTTAGCTTTTTAAAGTGTTTATTGTGTGCATTTCATTTTAAGTCTCATTTCATTTGACATGCAATTATTCTTATCTACGAGAGTACTGTAAGAATTAAATTTAAATTTACATGTGTGTCAGTGCGATTCTTGCATTTGGTCAACAAATAACAGTAAACAAAGTTTTATTCGCGATTAACCCGAGATAACCTGGTTCGTAGTGACTAATTTTCGCAATCATGACGTATAGATTACCACACACACACACACACACACACACACACACACACACATATATATATATATATATATATATATATATATATATATATATATATATATATATAAATAGTATAAATCCACACACGTAGTATTATATGAAAAAAAAATCACAACACCGAAATAAACTCAACTAGTTTCATTTTAAATCATCAGGAGTTTATATATATATATATATATATACACACACACACACACCAGGTATTATTTCCTCTGTTTCTTAAAGAAACTTATAGTTAATTCATAGCTCTATAGAAACAGCCAGACTGAAATCTGCACGCCCCATTTATAGATTGGTCGAAATGTACATCGGCTGAAACTTACAGGACTGAAATTGACACGCCCTGTTTATCGATTGGTTGAAACTTACAGTGACCTTAGAAAAATATTTTACGCTAGCTTTTTCACAAAAATGTAGGTTAATCTTCGATAAGATTTTACTGCTTTTAATTGTATTAATACAACAATAATATTACTTTCATGACAATTGTTTGTTGGTTATCATACAGCTTCTTAATTTTTGTTTAGCGTAAGATTGGTGTTTTTCTTCATTTTCTTTTTAAATGACGGAATGGTTATGCACACCTGCACCATGCAAATTCTGATCGCACTCATGTAGACTGTTTGGGCACAGGTGTGGGCACTGTTTGCTAGTGATGCAAGACTACAGCTGGACAATGGAATCATGTTTCAGAAAATAATACAGTAACTCTATTGATCCATAAAATAAAATGTCAGTGTGACATTCCACCTAAAGTTGGCATGTAGTGACATAGAATCTCAACACATTTTTGTATAGATAGGAACTTTAAACGAAGTTCACATCTAGACTTTTCAGTTATCATTCCTATTATATAGAGTAAGGACAAGCTATGATATTTTAAAACTGCATATACAGTACCGATCAGACCCAACCTAACACCAGAGTAAACCCCAAGTAAACCCCGGGTTTACTTTTTGAAAATTTGGGTCCACTCGGGGTTTACTCGAGGATTGTTTTCGGAGTCAACTATACGCACTGAAGTCTGAAGCAGGCTTGTATTTTAACTTATCATCCTACTGCCTTGTGCTTATTCCGAATACACATGTAGCGTCTGCTTTCAGGGTATACTTATGATCGGGGTTTACTCTCTGTCCACTCTAGTAAACCCAGAGTAAAACCAGAGAGTAAACCCAGGGTTTAGTTGGGGTTTACTTTCTGTTAGGTTGGGTCTGATCGGTACTGTATCGTTACGTGAAATAAATCAGATAACAACATTATTTTCTTTCTTTAAATTCCTTTATTGAAAAAAAAAAGATGTTATGACCAATCGTGTATGACATTTATGTAGGAAGTTAAAAAAACTTCTCACAAGTATTGCACTAATTATTCTACTTTTTAAAATCATCTAAAAATCTGCTTTGCTAAATAGAGGTATATAATCCTTTTCAGTTCATTAAAAAGCGTGATAAATTTTTGTCGCTTATTTCACATGAACAATAAAAACCACTGTTAATAAGACAAAATTTAGCACAAATACAAAACACATCTACTTGTAACAATTAAAGAGTGATGACTGAATCATAGACACATAAAATGATCTTTGATGAACATGATTTTTAAATACATACATTTATAAAACAGAACAATATCTTTATGATAAAGGGCCATCATGGACATACTTTGTACACAACGTTTCATTAGAAATGCCATAGAAGCTGTTATACAGAAGTTTTTTGATAATTGGTGAACTCTTTTGCAATAAAGGTATCTAAGGTACTCTAAAAAAAAAAGCGGGAAGAATTCTGGATTCACCGGATTGAAATGGCCAAGAAAAGGACAATTCAAATTCACCCAAAAAAATTTCTGTAATTGTTAGAAGTACAAAAAAACTTTTGCTAGTAAATTTTCTCAGACCAACAAATCTATTCAGTACAACCACTCCGAAAAATTACTTACATTACTCCAACGCCATTTGTTTACTAGTATCCTACGCAACTCCTCTTAATTTTTTTGAGTTCAGAACAAGAAATTAAAATGTATTATACAAATGGTTTCTCAACCATGTTAACATAAATAATATTTCATTAAATTGGTGTTATCTTATAGCTAACAATTAACATCACCATAGAAATAACATTTTTAGGCGTTCAAATGTGGCAAGTATTCAGTATCCAAAATTGAACACAAGAAATAATGACAAAGTGTCTGCACCAAATCAGTTGACACAAAATTACCAAAACGTTGATCATCAAATATTCATTGTTCTACCAAAGTAAGGGGTAACTCGTTTGAAAAAAGAAAGAATAGAAACCAAAAACAAATGTCCATATCTATAAACCAAACTTACTGACAAGGACAATGAGCTGCAATTTTTTGGCAATATTTGAGCGGAGTCGCAACAACCTCTTGAAAAAGAAAACAACACTGTAAACAAACTCTTAGTCGCTTGGAGGTTTATTTCACAAGATTTGCGAGAACTTCATCAGGTTGTTCGGATGTAAATTTCACGAGATTTGCTAGAACTTCATAAAATCGTTTAGAGGTTAATTTCACAAAATTTGCAAGAACTTCATCAAAGTAAAAAGGTTGTTGAATGTACAACGTAATTGTTGAAAATTACTGTAAAGACAACTTAGAAAATTAGTTCACGCGAACCAGTTTTATCATTGACAAGTCGGGTAGAAATCGTTGAGAAAGAAAATGTTTACAGTGTTAACGTTTTTTTGGGATGTTGACAACTATAATACTGTATACATGGATATATTCGCCCCGTTTCATTTTCACCCTCGTTTTCAGGGGGCGAATTTAAGACTGGGCGAATTCAATGTAATGAAAAATGTCTCTGGTAACACAACTGCAACTGGGCGAATTCAAGACTGGGCGAAACCGTTTGCAACTTTGAAGGGCGAAAATAAAACAGGGCAAAAATAACCCTGTATACAGTTATAGTATGAGTCTGGCACAATTTTGACCTAACAGTAACGTAAAGGTATGAATCCCATTAATAAAAACAACCACATATTATATACATATATAAATATAACCAGGTAAAGTTGACAGTAAACATCAACATCAATGTATAATATTTTACAACCCCTCTGCAATAACTGCATGGTAAAAATTAAAATCTCTCCTATGATAAAATTCTTCTAAAGAGAGAGAAACAAAATGCTTCACATTTTCTAATCAATCTTTATGAAAAAATCAGGATTCACAAATACAAAGGGCAGCATCTCTTTCATAAAGCTTTCCAGGTTTATACATTTATATTGATAAAATTAGGGTAAAAACGTTGTGACAGGAATCTTTTAAAAGCTACAGTCATTACGAGTTTTGTATAATTCTACTAAGAAAGGCTTCAGGATAGAGAGCCCGCTGGTTTAAAACATATGATACACAATGATACATGGTGCAAATCGTGAGGAATTACATGTAACCATAGGAAAGTTACCAGAAAAATGCTTTTTACGAAGTGTCCTTTGTATTTGTTGAAAGATAACTGTGTTTGCCCTGTTGCGAAAGAGTACATTACTTCACTGTAAGTCTAACAACTTGTTGGTTAAAAACTTAAAAGACATAATACAGCAAGTCATGGCAGTCCGGCTACTGTAAACATATCATATTTGGCGTGTATGGCAACTGGCGGAAAATAGATTTTTCAACAAATACATCATTTCTGAATGTTACTAATCTCATACATAAACGCATGGCATTTAAGGATGTACTTGATTATTCTTGATTATTCCAAAGCCGCTTTCCGCCAAAAATGCTAAAAAGAATACAGAGCCAATGTAACACATTATTAAAGTATCTAAATGACGGGGTCAATTATAAACATAAATATTAACACACAAACAAGAACTCTGTCCGTCTTAAATCAAAGTTGTAGTTAGTGCTAGTAAATGAAAACATTTTGTTAACTGTAAACCATGTATTATATGCATCATATTTTATTGGCGAATACTGTATACGGGTAAATATTCGCCCCGTATAATTCATTTTCGGTTCTTTACCTCTCATTGTCAGCGGGCGAATTCAAAACAATTTCAGATTTATACAGTTAATTAGAAAGGGTATATATTTCTGCGTGTGGGCGAATTCAAGAATGATGCGAAACCGTTTGCAAGTGTAAACATGCGAAAATAACATATGGGGCGAAAATAACTCTGTATACAGTAGCTAGTAAAGAAATACTTCCCAAGCAAGTGGTCCTTTTATTCACTTCAACATAAAAAAGGAACAAGACGATAAATATTCCCTATGGTTCTCATTAATCTCATGTGTATCAAAAAGATGCTTGTAATACATGGTTTCAAGTATTTCACAGGCCAGAGGACATCCAATCATAAAAACTCAACATAAACATAGTCTATAAAACTTAACCGCACAGGTCCTTCAATGAAGCAGCATTCGACAGCCATATAAAAAAATAGCTTTATCTTTGACCTACTTCTCTAACTACTGTTTCTCCTTAAATCTATGATTACCACCGCATGTCTAGATATTTGGCAATTTTCAGTTTCTGTCGTGATTATATTCAGATCACTGCACTTTCTCACTTTGTTTCTCCATTTACAAAAATTGCAGGCTTGTTATGATATTCAGAAAGCCAGTATTTTTACCCACTTCTTAACCTTTAACAGCTTTGTTTTCCTGAATCAATTCAATGTTTGGCCATTGAGCCATCACAAGTCTA
Source organism: Magallana gigas (assembly GCF_963853765.1). Classification (NCBI taxonomy): domain Eukaryota; kingdom Metazoa; phylum Mollusca; class Bivalvia; order Ostreida; family Ostreidae; genus Magallana; species Magallana gigas. The sequence goes on along the minus strand of NC_088853.1, from coordinate 15,721,183 downwards.
GTTCATGCACACATAAACCCGTTTCTATCGACAGGCTTCACAGTAGTAATTATACATAATCAACAATATGAGATCCTCATCTGAAGCACTTCATCCAAGTACCAAGTCTTGAAATTTGTCATCCACATAAATAATGAAGTTAAAAATAAAACCACCACAGTTGATACAGAAGTGGTGGATTACAACAGAGGTGACCTTTAGATAGTCTCGAAAAAAAAAAACCACAGAAAATACACACACCAAATACTGTGTCCAGCCTCCAGACTCATCAGTCCATGACCAAAGGTCAAGAGGTTAGCCCAGAAAGAAGCCGCGAGGTCGTGGCTCATTGATTGGCATGGTCTGTAGAACCTCGTCCAGGAGTTGGAGTGGTCGGTGAAGCTGAACTTCGATCCAACATGGCGTCTCCTTGATGCTGTGTCGAGGGTAGTCTGGTCCCCAGCCCTTGACGAAGCTGAGGCGCAAGATACAGAGGCGACGAAGATCGTCCACTCCTATACCAGCGGCAGCACTAAGGCCTTCATTAAAAGAACACGCAAAAGATTAGAGTCTTTTTCAATAACTCAGAGTTATTACGATGTCTGAAAAAAACGGACTATGTAAATGTTTGGGTTATTGTGATGAGAAGCCCAACTGAATACCATGGATTCCTGATTTTACCCAAGCATTTAACTTTGCACATTACACTCTTTTGTGTCAATTTGCAAGCTAAAATATAAAAACGCTTATACTCAATTTTTGTTATAATTTCATATAGCTGACAACTGTATAAAAAAACAAAACAAAAAAGCAAAATTTTAAAAACTGAGATGTGTGTTTGTTGCGATTTTATGGGGATATGAATTCCTCGCATTTAATTTCAATTCGAATTTATTGTAAAAATGTTGAAATGTCTGTCTGTCAGTTGTTTGGTTCTACAACAGTTTCCGTTCATTTTCTCCACAGAGGATGTACATGTACATATTTGAAATGAAATTTGGATTACAGGTTTATCATCATGATCATGACAATATTTAGGTCAAGTTCAATTTTAGGTACTATCAAGCAATTTTCAACAAGTTATGCCCCTTGGACTTAGAAAACTTAAATTATTTGCAGATTTCATTCATTTTCATTTTCTTTGCAGATGTTTCAATTATTTGCAGTTTTTATTCATTTTCTTCGCAGATGTTTCCAAGGGAGGGGGGCATAAGTGTTTTACACACATCTCTTGTTTTCTATATAATGCTTTTCCTTATTATTTTTTTTACATTGAATTTGCCATCATTCTGGTATTTTACATAAAGATAAAGACAATAGATTAAAAACCACATTTACAGCAGATAATAACTGCCACATTCTTACCCACTGCTGGAGCGATACCGCCTACAGATGCTGGTCCTGGGACGTTGCCTGCCACAGCGGCGGCTTGAGCAGCGGCAGCAGCCTGTGCGGTGGCAGCCTGTTCCTGCATCTGTCTGTGACACTGACGGATGTCAAACACCTGTAAACGGAGTTAGAGATTACTGTAAATATATCACGTCTGTCTGTGACACTGACGGATGTCAATCACCTGTAAACGGAGTTAGAGATTACTGTTAATTTATCACGTCTGTCTGTGACACTGATGTGTGTTTGCTAAAGATTATTCTACAATCGTTAATTTATTATCAAATCATTTTGTGGGAAAAATAAGCAAAATTCAACAATAATCACGATTTAAACTCAAATACAGTGAGCAAGCTCACAAATGATACCCATGCTCAAAAAAAAAATCATTGACAAGTATTTTACAATTGGAGAAAATGAAGGATGCTATCTATTTGACCATCCACGTTCTATCAATAAAACTGCTCAATTTATTTTTAAATTGTTAATGCTAATATAAGTACACAAACCAATTTCTATTCTTTGAATACCATTTTATTAACTTTTAGATCAACATGATAACAAAGATGACTGACATCAAATGATAATCCACGTCAAGCAGCCATTAAATGTTTTGAAATTTTGATATACCAAGCCAATTTTGGGGTAAATTTTTTTGTTACTGTACATTGATATAAGCGCTGGGGTAGATTTTGTGGACATACCTTGATATAAGCGCTGGGGTAGATTTTGTGGAATACATTGAAATAAGCACTGGGGTAGATTTTGTGGACATACCTTGATATAAGCGCTGGGGTAGATTTTGTGGACCGCGTCCCCTGGCTGTCTGCCTGCCTCTCTGTCCAGATAGTAGGACTGAACAAATACACTGTGGTCACTGACACAGCGGATCCACACGTCTCCCTCACCGTTGTAATCTAACTGTACGCCTTTACCAATGTGTAACCTGTCCACAAGAAACAAACATTCATAGTTTCCTTGCAAATAAACTAGTCTAAGAGATCTCGAACCGTAGTTATTACCCTAACTGTTCAATACAGTCAATAAAACAAGGAATTATTAGATTTAAATCATATATACATTTAGATCATTTCTTTTTTGGCCTTGTAGCAAGTAAAATCAGACAAAACACAACCAGATATTAGAAAATAAATCCATCTTAAGCAGGCATTGGGCAATTTATACAATAAAATATTGATACTGTATATTCCACATTCAACACGAGGAATTAATTTCCGTGTAAAATCGTGAGAAACAGTTCTCATGGATTTTAAAATCTCGCTTTTATTTTTCAGATAGTTTTGAGCTATAAGAAATTATAACAAAAAAAGTTGCTCACGATTTTATATTCCCATGATTTGATTGCGTCAAAACAGCGGAATCTCAGAATTAACTACTCACGTAAAATTAGGAATTTACAGTATATCGATCACACAGGTCCATACCTTGCTTTATCACTGGTCTCGGTCCGGTGGACGTTTGAGAGCTGACCCAGACAGAACCGGTCCAGACTGGATGGGTCCGTATAGCCGTCCACCGTGACCCGCGCGTAGCTGTAAGGGACTTTGAACGTTTCGCCGACCTGCTGGTCCAACTCAAAGTAAGTGATGGTACACCAAAACTCTGGAGCTGTTAAAAAGAAGTACACCTTAAGTTTATAATCAACCAAATTGAATCTTAAAATGAACTGCTCAATAAGAATGCCGATTGCAGATGTCATGATTGTGCAAAAGTCTTTGCCCTAAGGAAAGGTCTGAGTAATAAGTGACAATTAAAATGTCTGAGATAATACTGTAAATTCCTAATTAAACGTGCGGAATTAATATCCACGTAAAATCGCGAGAAGCCCGTCTCACGAATTCTAAAATCTCGCTGTTAATTTTGGGACACATGTAAACTACATGAAACTTTGATAAAATTTCGGCAATCACGATTTTATGTACTAGCGATTTGATGGCAAATCGTTGAATCGCGGAATTAAGTTCTCGCGTAAAATAAGGAATCTACAGTAAGTGACAATTACCTTCCGTGTTGACAAATGTTTTCAAAGGGTTGCAGAAATAAAGGTGACATAAATCTTCCATTATAGTTGTTTAATTATGATATTAATTGTATTGAATTAAAGTAATACTAATTAATGCTTGCTATTTTTACCAAATTTACATGTAAAATGTAGTATGATTACGATAAACAAGTGGTAACGTAGGCCCCACTCAAGCACAATCGCATCTGTAATGGCAACCTTAATGAAGACAAAAAATGCACAGAATATTCACAGTGGCTTAAATAATGCTCACTGAAAATTGTCTGACCATGAACATAGTGAAATTAAAAACACCGTAATGTTTTCTGCGTCTACAGTAGATAATGATGAGACTAAGGTAGGTACTTACGATTTTGATTGGTAAGGGGAGATGACTGCACTTCAGACGACTGCATGTGGTTGTTATTCCCTTTAATGAGAAACATTCTAGAAATCAAAGCAATCAAATCAGAATCAGATTCTTCACCCTCTACTACATAGGGCCTTGTTTTGATATGACACTGCCCTTTGTAAACTGTATTTAATTTGAAAATGCTTATTCATATGTTATATTTTCATAAAGAAAATTTCGATCATAGTGTGAAATTTTAAGGTTTTTTTCTTTTAAATATTAAGAAAATTTTCAATAACATTTAATTGGTCATTGACGCTACAATCAAAGTTCTATAACATACAAAAGATGGGTTTTCCTTGTCGTCAGTGGACTTTTTTTTTCATTCAGAGTATACAACATCCTCAGGAAAGGTTTCCGTGACAATTGTTTTAGAACTATTTTCAATACTTGCCAGACTTCAAGTTTAAGGAGGATGAGTGGTCAACACAGAAGTTATATCATGAATTATTATGCGCACAAGTTATTGTAACTCTTTTGTTTTGGAGAATTTTAAACATGAAAGTGCAAAGTGAAAGATGTACACATTTCTTTGTTTATAAATGGGCGCAAGAAGGTATGTAGAGATACATATTCGTAAACGTGAAATATTGCTATGATTTAATTCAGTTATATTAAAATTAATGCACGGAATTAATTTTATTTTTTGTTTAATTTCAGTTTCACATCTTGAAGGAATAAGAGATGACCATAGCATGCGATGATCATGTTTTAAACATTGTCAAAATATTGCGTTGTGTCTGCGTTATTTCATAAACTTCGAACACATGTAGAAAGCAGTATTAGGTCCGCTCCTTTATTTGACAATATTCTTCAGGGACACATCCCTACCGAAACATTTTAAATATATTTGGCAATAACCTATCATTTGGTAAAAAAAAATCCAAACAGTTTGAACCCTTTTCTATATCTTTATGCGCAGCTTTTTGTCAAAAGGATCGAGGTACATATAGCCTACAAATTCTTATTTTTCAGACAGGTGTTAGCTATTTGGAATAATTATTAAAATTTGGTGTTCCCAATTTTATAATCTTGCCATTTGATGCAAAACCGTTAATTCATGGATTTAGTCATCTTCGCTAGCCAAGGGTTTTGGTCCACTTTGCTCCCCATAAACCCTTGGCGGATTTCATTGCGAAAACTCGGTGATGTGGTGGCGCTATCTAGCGAGCAACTTGAGTTGCGCCCCTTGCATATTTACATTTTAATCGAATTAAACAACGTGTTATATACACACTACGGCTTAATACAACTTGAAAACATGTTGACTACCGAATATCGGAACATAATTAAGGATGCTATTAAATACGAATTAAGTTATAAACTAGGGAAAGCATGGAATGTTTTATTCATAGTGTTTTGTATGGACCTGTACCAGGAGTGAAAAAGTCGCGATTTATATCAAAGCTTTCATGTCATTAAACCAGGTATCGTTGTCGTAAAGAAATAAAATAAAATAAAATCTCATTAAACCTTTTTAAAAAAGCAATAACCATAAGCAGGAACGTATATACTAATGGGATGGGCAGCTTCTACATTCGCCATATTTACTTCCCATGCTATCACGCTAGCCTTGACAAATGTGTAGAACTATGTTCAATCCCAGTAAAATATATAGGTTTTTTAAGCGATCTGGTTAGACCATTGTTGGCGAGGCACTGTAGTCGAGAACTTGTGTCTCAATTTGTTAAAAGCACCGAATGATTTACCAAAGATCACACCTGTGTTTTCTTTTAAAGTTTATATTTACAAGCACTGCGATTGGATCAGCTACTCGCAGCTGCAGCCAATCATAAAACGGAGCTCGTCACCGAGTTTTCGCAATGAAATCCGCCAAGGGTTTATGGGGAGCAAAGTGGACCGAAAAACCCTTGGCTAGCGAAGATGGGATTTAGTACTCACATAAAATAAGGAATCTACAGAATCTATCCGGTCCTGTATCTATCCCTCTTAACAAGACCAAAATTCCCAGCAGATTATTACTTTGTGGGAGTATGAAAAATGAATTAAGCAAATGATGACTTACAGAACTGCGGATCCTGGGAAGAGGTATAAGTTGCTGTGTTATTGCCAACCCAAGTTGCTGTAGCAGACATAGAACCTGGAAAGAGATAGATATTTTATTTAAAGATTCTGTCCTCAGTCCTTAGTTCGAAACTTGCTAATTAATGATACATGTTTGAATAGGTGAGCAAGCTCACATAACCCAACCCGCTTCCACAGTCGTTGACAGGGTTGGCCGGGAAATACCAGTGCTGGGAATTACCGGCGATAAATACCAGTATTTCCCGTCCCGGTAAATACTTCTGATTTTCATTTAACTGGGAAATACAAATTTTTAATCTTAATTTCTTTAATTTGTTCAAAGTAAAACGTATGTTTATGATACAAGATATTAACAATAAGCATCAAAACACAATTTAGCATACTTTGCCATTTCACTGTCAGTTTATGAATCTTAAATTTACCAGATAACCTATTCCCAAAGACTTCTATAGCTGCTTAAGTTGGTTAAGATTTTATTTTCTACATGTCAAACCCAATATATAAACAAGGAAAAAAAATGGTAGTTGATTGCATTAATGGTGACAGTAACAATTAAAAAGGTTGGGTTGTTTATCCATCCTCAGTACTTACAATGTCAAATATATCAGAGTTTACAATGTTATACAGATTAAAAAGAAACCCTACAAACAAAATCAAATAAGTTTGACAGCATGTCAAATACAGTGTAACAATTGCAAGCGTCAGGAATCATACTATTGAATTTCAATATTTTATATTCATCAAGCTAAGTGTGATTTCAATTTAATCTCTACAGAAAAGATGATTACAGGATACTGAATTAATTCCCATTATGCTTTGAATTTCAGGAACCACATAGTGTTAATAGTGATATGTAATTAAAAGTAATTTCAATAGGTTTTATTATACCTATTAAAAAATACCTATATTTTCACTATATAAGAGTAATTGCATATATTTCTCTGATTCCCTGAAAATCGCCGTAAACAGACCTGCAAAACTGACTGATTTCCTACAAAAAGGTGCATCAGAAACTGATACACACCTATTCGGAACACTTTCTGTTAACCAAACGAAAAAATCCAAAATATTCCAAACAAAATCATGAATATTCATAATCATATGATTTAATTCTAGATGCTATGTCCTTTTTGATTGGCTATACTAAGTCTTATTCATATTTATCATATAACATATAACTTGCCTTCGTCACAATACAATGCACGTGCAATTTAATTTTATTTACTTTGACGTTATATTAATTATAACTTGTTGGATACATGAAGAATTATGTTAACTTGAACTTTTTCGGATTGATTGTATTGGCATAATAAAACAGTTTAAGTATACCATTAAGGAGGTCAGCAAGATTCCAGTTCCCTTCAAGCAAGCCTATTACCCTCCGCTTTGCCTTGGGAAATAGATTTGCTCTTGGGGAACTGGAATCTTGCTGACTCCATCAATGGTATACTTTAATTGTATATTAAAACATTTCTTTTTTGGATACATTAAAAACTAAATTCCATGACTTAAAATTTAGATTTATTTAATTGTGATCAAAGGAGGAAAACAAAACTTAGGTTTATAATTGTAACTGCCAGATTTATTAATACTCAGCAAGCCATGCACTTTTAACAATTTGGATGAAAATACCCATCATAATCAACTATTAATGGAATATGTGTCCGATTATTTCAAATAATCGATTAAGGTTTTAGTGCGATTGCCCATCTCTCATAATCATATACACACCAAATTTATTGTGTTTACAGAATAATTGGTAATTTTTCAGTATAGGTAATTTTACAACATAGGTAATTTTGTATGTGTGAAGCATACCCTGCCATTCATTGTGTAAGCATTACAAATTATAATGCTAAAACATAATGAATAGCAGTTAATTCTTCACACATACAAAATTACCATTACTGTAAACGCTATAATATTGTGAGTGCGACATTTGGACTAAACACAGTTTTTTAACAAGTTGGTGTGGTTTTGACTTGGAGGATTCCAGATTTTTTTTTTTTTTATACTTTTGTCGTTATAAACACGCAATAAAAACACTCATTTTTAACAACAAAGGGTATGATACAAAAAAAATTGTCAAATCAAAACTCCCTGCAAAGAATAGCTCATCTACTCCAGGCCTGCGACCAGTTCTCGCCGAGTACCATTTCTTGCCAGTACATTGTGACGTCATTTTATCAACACATAAATTATAGGCAAAAAATGACGTGACGATGTACTGGCGAGAAATGGTACTCGGCGAGAGCTGGTCGGATGGGAGACTAAATATACTTTGTTTTTCTAAACAACAACTAACTTCAGAAGAGCCAAATTTTTAAGGAGGCTGGGTGGTCAATAAATCACTCAACGGGACCAGATTCACCTTTAAATATTAGAAAGGATTTGATAAGCTAGAAAGTATTATTTAGTATAGAAAAAATCCATAAATTTTAGCTATTAAATTTGAGTATGTTCCCATACCTTTATGCTTTCCAATATCTTTATACTCAGTCTGAACTCTTCTTCTTAAGGAGACCAAAACAGTCTAAAAATGGTCATGACCAACAAGCCTTCTTAATATTTTCTTTCTTTTTTTTGAAATTGGAATTTCAAATTAATTTGAACATCTGCACAAGGTGTCCTTAATACCTACAGATGAGAAGGTCTTTTGTGATCTTAAATTAATTGACCTCAATCAATTTCTATGTGTAGACTTGTGAACATGACTTTCAAGTTATCAATTTACTGTGTTTCATTTATACTTAATTATTGAGACTATTTATGACAATTCATGGATGCTTCTATTGGACATAAGTTGCCCAATCTGATATATAAATCAAGGTTACGTGATATTGTATGTGTTTTGTCTAGTTAAAGAAGGAGACTAGTGACTCATTCCTATTTACTTAATTTACTTAATTGGGTTGCATTGATGACATCATGGATGCTTCATGTGTTTTTCAATAAGTCGCACAGTCTTGTGGTACAGGTGTTAAGAGGGCTAACATGATAATGACATGACCATTTATAGACTTTATCTATCTCCTTTTAATTAAAGGAAGAGCTTTAATGTATAGCAAAATACTCAAACTTCAAAGCTAAAATATATGGATTATTCTTTCTTTTCTAAATGACAGTTTGTAACTAACCAAGCATATCCAAAAATTTAAGGAAGATGGTTAATATTAATAATTAGTTGATCATCAAGCCTAACCTTGGGCTACTTTTTTTTTTTTTTTTGATTGCATGAAGTTATTTTTCAAGACCGATCGACCCAAATTTTCAGAATTGGGGGGAAAAAAACCCAACTCTAAAATATATGGATTTCTTTTATTCTTACCATAAATCTGACTTTAACACAGACAGTTTTTATTAATAATCTAGTGTTAGTACTACCATTACATGGTCACATAGTACATGTAACTACGTGCTTGCTGTTGTGGATCCCTTGAGAACTATTATTCAACTACATGTTAATGGTAAAGAGTTCGAGCCATATGGCAAACTGTTAATTTTTTTTCCAAACTCAACTTGTTAATTGATTCCATTATATCCATCCATGTGGGCAAATTTGCAATAACTTTGTAAAATGCATGGATACCATCTTAAACTTTCATCTTATCGTATTCATGAAGTTTGAAAGAAAATAACATTTCTATGATGAAAAAATACATTGAGGCTGAGTATCGGAGACCCTTAGGCCACATAAAATTAATATTTAGATTCTCATCCCCGCCCGCCCCTTTGAAAATTGCCCGCCCCGATGCATTTTATTTTGTTTTGAAAAAAAAAAAATTATGGAAAGAATATTTTCGGGAAAAAAATTTGGGCTCGGTATACAAAAAATTCAAAACAATTTAATGGCTGCCTAAACATGTGAACTACCGTGTCATTCAAGTCATGTTTGTTATCAGAAAGATACAAATGTCTCCATGCATTAACAGTTAAGTCGAAATAAAATGGAACCAAATAATTATTTCAACTGGGTTTGTGTACTTATATTAGCATTAAAAACTTAAAAGTATACAGCAGTTATTATTTCTAGAACATGAACGGTGAAAAAGGTGGGTTTTTTTAATAAAAAAATAATTTAAAAAAAGTCCCCCCACCCGCCCCATATTTTTATCAAATTAGGATAAGAATCTAAATATTACTTTTATATGGCCTTAATTATAACTATGTAATACTGTCTGTGTTTTGTTCGGTTTAATTAGAGTTTGTGACTCAAGTTGCATGACCTCACTCTGAACTGCAATTGAATGTAAAAAGTAGCACACACAGTCTGCTGTATTAATCATGTATACATAATACTGTCTGCGTTTTGTCTGCTTAAAATGAAAATTTGTCACGCATTTTTTCCTGCTATGAATAATGATGTCTAAGTCAGACATGTCTAGGTCAATTAACACATCAACAGTATGAGTAATACTTCGAACATTCAGCACAGACCTAGAGATAAATCAGCTTTATTCATTTTACAATGATTGATACTGTAGAAGCAGAAATATTCATTGAGGATTTATTTTCGTTTTTTTCGTTGTCAGTATAAATCAACGTAATAAAATCCATAACGAATTTTTTAACCCAAGTAACAATGAATTCGTACAAAGAGATTATGCTATGAAGAAATTAAATGGCAATGAAATGTTATTTGGCTTTAAACAACGAATTTTGACCTAACGAAAATACGTGCTTCTACACATAATAAGTTCTGACAACTCATGATAATATCTGATCGTTTGGAAAGATACAAGAGCGAGGAGGGGGGTCATTAATGAGGGAGGAAGTCAGAATTTGAGGAGAAAACCCATGTGCCCAAGCTGTGGACCACCATACCCATAGGCTTTCACAGTACACCCACTCTTTATCCCCATGATCATGTGGATCATACCCAGGTCTGAGCAATGAGAAGCAAGAGCACTGTCCACTGCATTACATGGACACCCAAACGTTTTTTTTTGTATGATGTCAGGCATGTCCTTTTTCTATAGGGACTCATCTTCGCTAGCCAAGGGTTTTCGGTTCTCTATGCTTGCCAAGGGTTTATGGGGAGCAAAGTAGACTGAAAGCCCTTGGCTAGCGAAGATGATACTTACTCGTACTAAGACTTGTTGATAAACCTTACTGTGTGTGGACTTGTTGACCATGTTGACATAACTTACTAATACTAATACTAAGACTTGTTGATAAACCCTACTGTGTTCACTTGTTGACATCTTTTTCTATGTAATATAATGCAGCTATATGTTTTTTTTGTTAATTCATACAAGACTTACGGCGTGGAGGGGTGGGTGGGGTGGGGGTGCTTACATACTTGTAACCAGCTGGCTAATGGGTGTGTGGCTGTCAATTAACAGTCGGGTCTCAATAGCTTAATGGTTTGGCGCTGGCAAGGTACACCAGATGCCCTGGGTTCGAGTCCCGATTGAGACACAACTTTTCATCACAAGGGAGGTGTTTATGTACTACTTATACTTACTGCGTGGGGGGAAGTCATTCATACTTTTATAATGCAGCTATAACTTGTTTATAGTTATTTTATAGAGGACTTACTGCTCGGGGTGGGTGTGCTTATAAACTACATAAACTTACTGCATGGGGGGGGAGGCGTTCATACTAAAATAATGCAGCTATAAGTTGCTTGTAGTTACTTTATACAAGACTTACTGCTTGGAGGGGTGGGGTTGGGGTACTTATAATCTACTTATACTTACTGCGTGGGGGGAAGGCGTTAATACTGGACAGCGGTGGGGCCTGGGACACATGGGCAGACACCGGTCCACTGAATCCGTCCCCCATGGGTGAAGGCAGCCCATGCGACATCGCGCTGGCGGCAGCTGTGGTCAGAGAGAAAAAATATAAACCCTCGCCAAAGAATCATTTCTAATGTATTAAATGTTCATCCCCATATATTCCAAACTTAAAATCCTGTGAAAGAAAAAATGTTGCTAAAATTTCAGGAGTTATCAAGAATTAGCTAAAAATAAATTTCAATTTTTTTAAAGACTTTTTTTTGTTTCTTCAAAGGTTCTTTAATTCATCCTTTTATTTTCAAAATTCCTTACCTTTGGAATTTTTTTGATATTTCTATAAGAAGAATACTTTCCTGACGTTTACAGGTAGTAAAAATAGTAGTAGGAGAGTAGTAATAGTAGCTGTGGTAGATAATATTAGAACCATTTTAACAAGACCTTGGACTTTCAGTTGGACATAGCCATCTATTTCTTGTGACAAAACAAGTTAAAAATTATGTGGTTTCAACCAAATATGCCCTAATTGCAATTAGACTTAGCTCAAAAGCCAGAAATCTTGTTGATTTCAAAGAGCCATGACTGAGTGGCCAGCAATGAAATAGACAGGCCTATGTCACAGTGCTGTTTGACATGACTACCCAAAGTCCAAGCTCTTGTAGGCAAAAGTCCAAGCTCTTGTTAAAATGGTTCCAAAAGCAGTTATAATTCAAAAAAGGAAATCAAGCCATGCTTGAAGATCCGTATATACTAGTATAAGTATTGTTATTGTTTATTCTAGCAGATAAAGCCATTTAATTTCAAACATGGTATTTTCAAGATTAAAATGGTTTCCAAGTATGATCAATATCTCAAATGACTCCAATTTTAGCAATTTTGTATTAATTTCTGCCTATTTCTACCCTACCATATAACCTGCAAATTTTGACTTTTCAATGAGGGTATGTCTCAGGAGTAAGATGGGTAAAATTTCACATCTACACAGGATTTTCTTTTTAAAAAAATACACAAACACAGAGGAACAACTGGTCTGAAAGGTAAACAACTAGCTATTATCTACACTACGTTAATGTCAAGGAAAAATACATTTAAACTCTGTATGAATACAATACTGTGGGAGATCTCGGCCATTTCTTTTTTACAAACTGGTCAACAGTAGTTCTTACATTGCTTACTTTGACACATCAGTTCTCATGAAAACGCAGGTGAGCTAAAAATCTTGACACATCAGTTCTCATGAAAACGCAGGTGAGCTAAAAATGAACTAGTTCTTATCTGTGTGGCCCCTGGGCCAGATTATGTTCCAATTATAATCACCCTGTGCCTCAAAAGGCCCAGCTTATGAACCAATTCTGATCTTCCTCAAAAAGCACAGTCCACAGGTCTTGAATTTTAATACCTGCCACTGCTATTTCCATGGATACTGGTTTTTGCTAGTCTTCTGTATAGGAAGTTAAAGGGGAAGAAAACTATACATATGTTGTGAACTAATTATCATCTATCCGTTTGTTTTTTAACATAGCATCAGAACACCTTGAAATAGTTTCTCAAACCAGCAGAAAATTACTCGACTATTTATATAATAACAGACAGCATAAAGCATAAGAAGTATGAAAGTCAAATCAGTGAAAAAATGTGCAATTTTGGATAAATAAAATTGAATTTCCAAAATTTAATTCAAAGTAATTATATGAACAAAAGCCACAGGCAGAGCTGAACTCATGACCTGCGATTCACAAGCCCATTACTTTAACCATGGGGCTAGGAGGATATTTAACCATATCAATTGATAGAAACAAATTTAACAAAACAAAATTATATTGCTATCTCATGATGTAGTCTCTTAAAAAATATAAGTCTCGATGTAGTAAGGTTCCTTAAATATACCTGAAACAAAATTGAATTTGGAGACTTAACACCCCTCTTTTTTTCCATCATTATCTTCTGCAAAAATTGGTATTTGAAAAAATAAATCAGTTCTAGAGTTTGCATTTAATTGCACTTGGTAACTCATAATATCAAACACATTTTGCAAACCCCCGCCCCTCCTCCAACCAGTGACTCATTACAGTAAAACACGCTAATGTGATGAAGTGCCAGGGAGGGATTAGCAATTTTACTTCGTATTAAGCGTAATTTGTTATATTCATTAAGTTTACAACATGTAATAAAGTCACTGGGAATGAAAATCATTCACTGTAAGCGTTGATTCATTGTAAGACTTTCCGCTACAACCGCTGTTTTACTGTACATTGTCTGCTTAACAAGAAACAATGATTGGAAGTACTAACAGATGAGGAAGTTCATTATACAATACTGCCCAAAAAAAGATGAGAATGTGAAATAATAAATTTTGTAATGAAGTGAAGAATAAGTTGAAAATAACATGACTCAATACAATGTCCATCCATATGTCAGTCGATGAGCATTTTCCTGAAATCGAGTTCTCCATTTTTGGAATTAGACTGTTTCGGGAAAAACGAAAAACAAACAAACCAAATACACAATAAGCACTGTATGTAAAGGTTACAGACTACAGACGTGCACAAGCGTAAAAATCAGCGACACTACGTGCAGATCAAGCATGCCGAGAGAAGACTTTAGAATTGAGCACTGAACACTTTTATCAGATATCAGAGAGTTATGGGCGTTGGGGTGTAACTGACCCCCCCCCCCCCCATTAAAATAATATCCATTATATATGACTTGTCAATGATTTGTTTTGGTTTGATGCACGACTTGGTTTGTCTTTAATACTGTATTCTCTTTAATTCTACGCTGTTAAAATTTCATGATTTCTCCAAAGAGCACCAATCGGGATGGTTCTAATTTTGCGCTGCAATGATCAAAATAAGCATTCAAAATGTTTTTGAAAACTTATGATGGGTTTAATTCTGTGGAAAAATGATAACCTGCGAACATAGTGAAATTAAAACCATCGTGATTATTTGCTAATCTACAGTATTTGACTTGCAGAATCTTGGTGAAATATATATACCGTAGGTCAACTGTCTAGAGTTATAAATATCATTTCAAACACGTCAGTTTGATTCAACTCTTTACCCCTTAATGCCATAGGCCATATCCTCAACACTCTTACCTGGGCTACCCTTAGACTGTTTTCTGATGAATTGAAAACAGCTGGTGTGTGTTTTTGACTTAATACAGGTCTTAGTAAATCAAACATATAGAAAATTTTATATCAATGGATTTGAAATAACTTAAAATTTAAACATTTGTTGAAAAAAAATTATTTGAGCCACCATAAAAAAAATACAGGTGCTAACAGGTACATAAAAATTAAAGTGAGTGTTCAACATTATACATGTATTAAGCCTTATTTGGAATAATTTCACCAAAGATAACTTAACAAACATGTTTAAAGCTGTACGCATTTAAAATTATTATTTGATATTTGTAATTTGTAATTTTGGTTTTCCTAGACAATTGATTGAAACTTCCTTAATATCACTAGACTTCTTTTTTCATACCTGAAACAGTAGTCTATCTTTAGAGAGAGATAAAGAGATACAGACAGACAGATGGACATACAGTGAGAGGCGACAAATAGCGAAACATGGTCAGTAGGAATATTTTTTATCCTTATAGGTCAAACTGTCTTCTCTAGACATCCAAGCGATTTAAGAAAAAGCCAAGCAGGGGTGTATATAAACATACACTTACAAAGCAAGCATTTCGTTGTGCACACAAACACAACACACACACACACTATTGCCGGATACACAGACGTTTCATTATGAAATGAACACACACAATAAAAAAAAAAAAAAATCCACATCTACAGCACCAAGGTTACATGTCAAGCAGTTCTACGGTAAAACTAAAAATAGAACCTGAATGTGCCTGCGGTGATAAAGGATTGGCTGAGGGAGACAGTGGATTATGGAGTGGGGTGTTGGGGGCACTCGAGCCCCGCCCCAGAGGGCTAGATATAGCCGGTCCCGCTGTATGGGGGTGCTGAGGTACAGTTGATTGAGGGCCACTTGACCCTTGACCTGTGTTTAAAATCAACCAATCAGAGCATTAAAATCCATTCGCTTCTGAAAATTAGAGGTGCAGACATTTTGCAGAAAAAAAACCTCGAGATCTAAGTGGCCTGAAATCTGAATAATACAAAAACAGAAATAATAGAAATTATACTTTGCACATATTAAGCTTAAAAAATATTTTTAAAAACAAATTTTTCATAGTAAACATCGAGCTGAAGTGTAAAAATACAGCAACAAACATTGACTGATATTTGTGATATCAGCAACATCTCCCTCAGAGATATCTGATATCAATTAGGCGATACATTGATATCGAAAGCAGAAAAAGAAAACAAAGTGCTTACTTTAACTGAAATGACAATAACTTTGACAATATCAAAGCTATTGATGGCAGGCCATGCAACCACCAATTCAGCTATTGCATTCTTGTTCATAAACTAAAAATACCTTAAAGTGTTTGTTCATAAAAGAGAAAGTTTTTAATCCTGTAGGGAAATGGTTTAAAAAAATCCAAAATTTCAATTTAATTACTGCAATAAAGATGAAAAATCAACCCTATGGTATCCTAACTTATTGAATACACTCAATATCCTTTCCCATCCCCCCCTTTGCTTCTTTCCAACAACGCAGTTCCAGTTCATCTGGATATACCCTGCAATATTATTGACCAAAGGGAGACAATACAGTACACTGAGCACAGACCCATTCCTCCAGAAGTAAGGATCCGAGCGAACTCGTTTTGCGGGGGATGCTGAACGGTTTGCGAGACTTCCTCGGAACTCGACATGCTCATCCCGATCTCGTTTCCGTACTCATCCTTCACAAGCCGAGATGGGGGAGCTGAAATATATCAGAAATCACAGGAATTGGGATTTCTTCATCATGATTTGAAGGCCACACTCTCTACTCAAGAGGGCTCGATGGTCACAGCCATTTTTATACTATATTGGTCTCCTTGAGGAGAAGAGTTCTGTATGAAGATATATGACAAGTACTCAAATTCCAAAGTTAAACAAATTAAGAAATAAAGTACGAGTTTTTGTGAATATTGCAGAATAACCTCCGAGGTCGAGAAATGTTGTTTTGAAATATAAAAGCCGAGGCGTTAGCCGAGGCTTTTATATTTCAAACAACATTTCGAGACCGAGGAGGTTATCCTGCAACATTCACGAAAACAAGAACTTTATTTCTATTCTACTAACAGCCCAGTATTTCTACAGATCGTTTCTCCTATAGAGAGACGATCTAGGTCATTTTGACGGCTGTTCCGTGTAACCCCAACGGTTTTGTTAGTAATGTTTACATGTGTATCGATCAAAGGAATCACATGCAGACGACATACTTTTTTCTTAGGATTTTAATACTCTTCACTTATTTATAAAATATCTTTGATTCACATTCCTAATATTTTAAAGGCAATTTAATACAATTATTACTACAACACGTTATATATTTTATGTAAAAACACGCCGTGAAAATGTGCTAGGGAGGTCCTAGGAACAGCCGCATTAAGAATAAAGATTTGAGGCAATACACATTGTTTTGACTGGAACTAACACGTGAAATTGACATGGTTTTAAAACTTTTTACGGTTTGAAGTGGTACTTCCATGATCAGTACGAGACAAATAGGTATTTCTGATCTGATAATTTACTGATGACGTTCGTGGTATATTGGAGAATAATGTCCGCGGCATCTCTTTGATCTCGGCAATAACTGTAGTAGAATGTGGAATTTTCTTTCACTAAATAGTAGTTAACAATCTGATTAAAATCAGATCCTTTGATCCGCTCACGAAGTGTAGCGATCTTTGTGAGCAGATCAAAGGATCTGATTTTAATCAGGTTGTAGTAGTTGATAGCAAAAAAAAAATGACTAAAAATCTGATGGACAATTTTGTTGACTGTCAAACCTCATTCAAAGTATCATCATACCCAACTGGAAATTGTAACATATAATTGGGATTTCTAGACCTGCAATTAGAGGATAGGGACCCAATGTTTCCCCACATTGACAGCCATTTTACTTTGAAGTTTCCATTCTCACCTAAACCACAAGAAAATCACATTGACTCAGGGATTTTTTTTATCCATAACACAGTTCGAGATCTACTTCTATAAACGCTATGGAAGCAATGGCAGCAACCAATTTGTAAGGCCTTTCCTATCATAGTATTTCACTGTCCATCACATTCTTACATTGGATACCCAAAAATATTTCAAGATTTATAACATCACCAACACATATTCTTCAACTTGAAGGTAAAGTGTGGAGAGTAAATGGAAATATGTAAAGCAACCCCAACCACAAAATTGTATGCCTTATCCTGACTCTAAAAAAACAGTAACATACTGTGGAATCATTAGATTTCGTGGTGGCTCAATTTTCGTGGAATTTGTGGGTACCTCTCATCCACGAATTAACATCCGCCACAAATTAATAAATTAGGGTAATGAAGTCATATTTCCTTTGTAGGTTTAAGAGAATACATGAAATTACATCCCCATGAACTTGTTAAATTTAAGCAATCCATGAAAATTGGCCCCCACGAAATTTAATGATTCCACAGTACTCAAAATATTTTCATTCATGTTAGCAGAGATTTTTTTCAATATGAATAAATTTGCTATTCCAGTCATGCAATTATTAACTGGTCGGGAAAAGTTTACATTTTACTTAAATCTGATAGACAGGTTAATTGAAGTTGAAATTAGCTATAACCAGTATATAATCCAAGATTTTGGTAACTATCCAATTTATTCCTTTACACATATCAAAAATCAAAAGATTTCAAAATTAATGAAGGTTGCTTCTCACAACTTTACACCCACATAATTCGTCACATTTAATTGGGAAATATCCTTTGTGAATAAAGATTGACTTCTGACATTGGATTTTTTGATATTGTCCCTGACACTAGTTTCTGTGCATGCAGAGAAGTCAGACCTGCACAAAAGATAAGCTAACTTTGTTCAGTCTTATCTAGTCTAATCAAAATACTGTGGAATCATTAGATTTTGTGGTGGCTCATTTTTCATGGAACATCCTCCACGAAATAATAATTTAAGGCAATAAAGTCATATTTCCTTTTGTAGGTATACGAGAATACACGAAATTACATCCCCATGAACCTGTAAAATTTAAGCAATCCACAAAAATTGGCCCCCACGAATTTTAATGATTCCACATTACAGATCTCAACAATATCCCAAAGTACACAAAGATTCAACAATGATCAATGTTTCGCTTTTAAGAGTGTCCTAAAAATAAAAAAAAATGATAATAACCAATCAGACATCAAGTTACCCAATTTATAAAGGATATAAGCATTGTCATATTGATAAAAACTTATAGACGATTGATAACATATTTAAAATAAAAATCAAAGTACTGAAGTGCTGATGGGAGTTGATTTTATCGATTATCATTTATTTTCAAATCAACTTATCTTGTATGGCAATTAGTTTCTAGCCTGTAATTGAATTACGCACTTTTGTATTATATGGATTTTTTAAAGACTTTTCTCACAAGAATTTCGAGAAACCCCATATGAATCATGTGTAATTTTTAAGATTGGATTTTAAACTATGTATTAGTAATTGAAACAATTCTAAAAATTGCATGGATCCAAGCACTATTGATGTCGAACTCTCGTCTCGTTCAACCAGACGTTCTGCTGTCTCCGTTAACCTCCGACAGGCAAGAGAGCCCCTGCTTGTCGGAGATTTACGGAGACAGCCGAGCGCTTAATTGAACGAGACTATATTAAACTCAGGCGTAGGAATACATGAGAGTACAAAAATAATTAACTTGTTCGTATTATATAAAGTCTGACTATTTTCAAAGTGTTTATAGATAAGTTTCATTGAAAAACAATGCTTCAGCATACATTACATCGAATTTTTCTATTATTTTTAAAGAACTAAGTCTTGTCAGCGGTGGTGATTTGTGCTTAGGTCCAAACACTGTTTCACTTTCGGTTTGCCAGAGTAACTGCATAGGAGAGTTGATTAAAATCAACTCCCAAAAATGGATTTTGACCCAAGTTTGTGACTTATGATGCCCCTTTAAGTGACATTTTTAATAATCTTGCCTCAACATCTTAATGCCTGATCCAGTAATGCTCATTGTAATTGTTTGAAAATTTACCTTCCATACAGAGCACGCCCCTTAAGGGGTCGTCAGACCTGTATCAATCCGACTGAAATAAGTCAACATTATATTTACTAGAAATCTTTTTTTTTTTTTTCCCTCAAAGTTTCTAAAAACTGTATTTCGCAGCTAGAAAACACTGCTAAAAGAACCAGATCCCCAAAATTTACATTAATATTTTTAAGTTTTTCATCCAATGTTTAAAATTTTAAGATCATTTAATTCGTACAATCTAGTACAAATAAAGTAACTATTGATGAACAAATATATATATAGTTTCGTTGCATATTTTGTGGCCGGACTTGAATTTTCAATCGGCCCTTTACATGTTCATCAAACAGATTATGATAATTTGACCAATTAAACACAACAATACTACTTATCATTGGATCGTCTCAGATTATTTTTCTTTTTGTTTAATAAATTTTAACAGACTTGAATATTGACAAATCACTTCCCAATATTTATTTTTCAACTTGACATTTTCAATCTGCCCTTTGGATGCTTAACAAACAGCTTATGACAAATTGACCAATAAACCACAATACAGCTTTTCATTGGCTCGTCTCAGATTATTTTTTGTTTTTTGTTTGATACACTTTAACAGACTTAGAATATCGACAGATCATTTCCCCATTATCAATTTTTAGACTTGAAATTTTCAATCTGCCCTTTGCTTTACAAACAGATTATGACAACTTGAATAATAAACCACCAAGAATACTGCATTGGCTTGTCTTAGAATTATTTCCTTTTGATAAACCTTACCTGCATGTTGGATATTCAGTCCAGATAGATCTGTGACAGAATAAAAAAAAACCACTTAAAAATAAGCTTGCACAGTTAACGGTAAAATTATAATTTTGTTAATTATTAAATATTTTTTTTTCTTCCATAAATGCACTAGCAATCAAGGACATAAAGTAATTTAAAAGAACATATTCTTTAGTTTGCTGAAAAACAATACCAAGTTCACATGTTGAAAGATAAATATCTACTAGATATAATTTCACAATTTGGTAAAACTTCTTAGACAATGTTCAACACTGGTTTTTCGTTCTAAGTCCAATCTGGGATAACCGTCTACTCAATTTCATTCAAAACTCACTGGGCTCAAGTAGTTTTAGTGGAGACTAAGTGTGTTGAGCTTTCTTAATTCTTACCTATGCCAGAGGAGACCACCCTTTCATGGTGGTATCTTACCTAGGCCAGGAGAGACCACCCTCACAGAGTGGTATCTAGCCTATACCAGGGGAGACCATCCTTTCATAGTGGTATCTTACCTATGCCAGGGGAAACCACCCTCTCATAGTGATATGGATTCACACAGACGCTGTCTTGCTTGAGGTCAAAAGCATAATGACAGAATTTGCAGTGTTTCAACTCGTTTTTGTGAAGATCAGGCCATCTCCAAATACGGGCGTAAATGACATGAGGAAAGCCCTTCCTTCCTGCCACCTGCAAGAATAAAATGCAAGATTAAGGCCCAAATGTTATGCAATGGTGGCAGTAAAAACTGTAATAGACATGAAGGTATTTTATTTTTATTGCAAGTTTTGAACAAGAGGCCCATGGGGCCACATCACTCACCTGAGCAACACTGGCTTTATATGGGCATTCAAAGAATATTGTGCCAAACTTGGTATTTTCTATTCAGCATTTAAAATATAAACAAATTAAAGCATGACCTTAGCTCTTTGTACAAACATAGCACTGTGCACAAAGCTCTGTATCTTGCTTATAACTCAAAATTTGACTCTTAGATAAGTCAGTAAATAAATGAAAATTGTAAACAATTAAAACAAGAAACTACAACAAAGCTCGTTGCAAAGCAACGAGTGGGTCTTCCGTTTATGTCAAGAGTAAAGCTTGATGTTCCTACAAGAAGCAGAGTTCTTAAACCGATAATAAGAGCAACTTAAACAAAAAGATAAATAAAATTGAATTATTCTTGGTAAGACTTAACAAAATCTGAATGGTTTTAAGTACGGATTAACAAAAACCTTAACGATATCAAGAACATCTTAACAAAAAAATCAGAATGTGTCACAGAACAACTTAACAAAAATCGAAATTAATTTTGGTACGGGTTAATTTCACTTTGAAGTTTACGCTATTTTTTAAACCAAGAGCTGCTCTCTCTCCTCTCTTTCTCTCTCTGATGAATTCAAAATAATGAGAATTGGAATATCTGGTGAAAATTAAACAAATTGAAATTTCAATCATTTTGGTCACAATTGGTAAAAGTACTGTAAACACATAATATTTACAGCATATATAAAATGCTTTGTCATGTTTGTAGACAAAATTTTCACAAATAAACAAGGATTTGAATCAGCGTATTTTTCAAGATTGGAATCATATGTACATAATTAGGGTCTTCCGTTTCCAACGGAAGACCCTATTGTTTTTCTTCGGATTCTTTTTCATTATTATTATTCTTCCTCTGACTTTTTTTCTGGCTTATATCTCAAAAACTATTCAACCGATTTCAACGAAATTTTCAGAACTTATTAAGTATTGTAAATACTCGAGGTTGTTAAAATTTAAACATATGACGTCACTTCCGGTTTCAGAAATTGACAATTTTGTAAATTTTGAAGGGTCATTTTGTCCACGCATCTCCTCCGAAACTAATCAAGATAGAAGCTTGAAATTTTCAGGGATTGTAAATAAATGTATGTAGATGTACCCCATTGCCTTCACTAATGAAAATTGTGCAAGGCTTTGAAGCTCGCCTGCACCTGAAAATTAGCATCAAATTTTTCCATGAAATTTTTGAACATTTTCTGAAATATCTTTTGATGTATACATATTTTGTGAAATAATGTAATGCAAAAGATGTTTATTTTTGCAAGACCTTTAATTTGATATCAAGAAAAAGGGGCTGGCCCCTCAAATTAGGGGCCTAGAGGGCTCTAAAGTCTTCTTACAATAACCTTTTACTGAACAATAATTTGTTATCAATCATAGAAGCAAAAATGTTTATTGTACAACTGTTTATCTATACAGTACCATAGCTTAGTCATATATTACGTAAATAGGGGTTCCAAGGGGCCAGAAGTTCAAAACTTTGATCATTAATATCTGAAAAAGGAGAAATATTTTGAAAAGCAATGTAGAACACAAAATGTTAAGAATAATGTTCTTAACAATATGGCAATTAAAAATGTTTTGTTGGTGGCCCTGATAAGGAGTTAAAGGGTCGGCCCCTAAAACACAGCTGTTCAGATATCTCGAAAACGTTTAATAATTCGTGAATACATGTGAACAAAATATGTTAACATTTGCGAGACATTTTATTTGATATAAAGAAATAAGGGCTGGCCCCTCAAATTAGGGGCTAAAAGGGCTAGTAAGTCTTTTTATGATAACTTTTTTATAAGCGATAATTTGATATTTTTTCGTTTAGCAAAAACAAAGAACTTTTTAAGCTTATTCTAACGCTGAAATTCGTTTTAAAATCGGACCATGCATTACAGAGAAATTGGGGTTTAAAATTTGATTTTTCCGTAAATTATGATTCCGGGTTCTTGGTTTAAAAAATAATTCGTACCAAAAATAATTGTGTGAAGTCGTACATGAACACATTCGGGTTTATTTTGTTAAGACATTCTTGAAATCGGAAAGGTTTTTGTTAAGTCGTACTTAAAATCATTCGGATTTTGTTAAGTCGTACCAAGAATTATTCGAATTTTTTTCTTTGTTTTAGTTACTCTTCTTCTATGCTTAAGAACTCGGTTTCTTACAGGAACTTCTAGCTATTCTTTCGACATTAACGGAAGACCCACTCGTTGCTTTGCAACGAGCTTTGCTCTAGTTATATATATTTTTACATCTACTGAGAATGATTCCCTCTACTTCATAGCATTATAGAAACAGACAGAACAGAAATCTACCATTCCTGTTTATTGATTGGTCAAAACCTACAGTGACCTAAGAAATATCATGGACTGCACGAAATACTGCTTAAATTCATATACAAGACAACTTGTCTGTCTCTTTTAGCTGAAGTACATTAACAGTACAGTTAACTCTTGATAGCTCAAAGTCCATAGCACTGAGGAAAACTTCTAGGTATGAAGACTTTGAGTTTTCAAGAGTTCGGAATTTGTCTTACCGGATGTTATGATTAAGCCATTGTTCCCACTTTACGGGTACTTCAACAGCTGTAAGACTTGTTCAGTAATATTCATTATACTAATGACAATGATCCTGATATTAAGCATAATTTCTACTATTTAATAATTCTAAAATTTTTACCATGGCTCAAAATTATCGTTTCGTCTCAATTAATTTCTCATTTTCACAATTATCGTAAAACATTTGGTGTTAATTATGGAACCATTAAAATGACCAAGTAGGTATTAATTAGGTAAAGCTTTGATATACACAGCCACTTTGAGGTAACGAGAGTTAAAAACTTTAGATTATGAATAACAGGACTGCTGTTTGACTTTGAGGGAACAAGGGTTTTGAGAGTTCAAGAAATCAAGAGTAAATTTGCTTATTTATACAGGAAAAAAATCTGGACCCTAGACACAGTGCAGCGATGCTATATCCCCCCCCCCCCCCCCCCTCGTATCAAGTTGCGCGAGGGGATAAAAATGCTTTCTTTGATGATTCATGCAAGTTATGAAGGTAGCGATCACCATTTATTCTTTAAATGAATAGCAATAAATTTTGGTGAGGTAACTTCTTTTTAATTAAAACTTATTAATCAGAAGCGGACTTGCGCCAAACATGCTAAAAAGTACTGAACATGTTAATTGTTCATACATGTGCAATTAACACCTCCAAAAAATATTATCGGCATTTTTGTACATCATATATCCTTATCACTTCTCTGTCTTGTACAAGTTTGAACACTCCTTCGATTTTTTTTTTTTTTGGACAAGTATATAAATGATCTATAGCACCGAAGGTTAGAAACCATAATGTTGTTCAAGCAACAATCATTTGACCCATTTTAGGAAATATGGTCCACATGTTTGGAACAAGATGAAAAAATAAGCATATTTATCATATTATTTATCGTTCTATTTTACCATGTATAGGTTATTTGCACAACCATAAAACAAAAGTAAAATCTTCAAGATTTAATTTCATTACTGAAATTGGTTTACTTTCTCACTGGAATTTTAATCTCTCTATATATATATAATAAATACTATAATATATTTTAATATTGATAATATCATATATTTCAGCTTTAAAATAACTAAAAAATATTTGTATTTTTTCCATACCTTATTATAAAAAAGAAAGCTCTTCTTCTAAAGGAGGTTAATAGAGTCCAAAAAAATGGTCACATCCATTCAACCCTCTTAAAACAAGGGCAAAATATGTCTATAAATTGTTCCCTCTCCTTCATTTAAATAAAAAAAAATACCAAAACCCCCCCCCCTTCCAAAAATAAATAAATAAATACCTGTAACCGTCCGTCGAGAGTCCTTTGAATGGTCACACATTTCGTGGAGTGTGCGCCATTGGTGGTGATTGCCGTAATGAGGCTGTCAAGCTCGTCCCGTTTTTCCTTCAGTTTTTTCACTAGACTCTCGATGGCGCGCTTGGCGAAGCTCTCACTCTCTCCTCCCTGTCTATGGCACATCAGACTATGGACTATGCTCAGACAGGCGTCGTTAGACGTTGGTGCCTGCGTCATGACGACGATGTCTTCAGTGTTCTCGTCTTAGTAAAATTCTTTGTCCTCGTAGACTTGTGTTACCTGGAACGCATGAGGATAGATACTAAGACTTTTCTCTTATATATGCCAACAATGTTAATCTGTTTATTGTTGGTACTTATGAATTCTATTTTCTAATACAAGTTAAACAAATGTGATATCTATTTATAGATAACAGTCATTTTATTTAAGAAATTATCACGCTCATTAGCAGGTTTGAAAGCTAAAATCAATTTTCTATCCAATAGCCATGCTGAAAATAGGGATTGGACAGGAGATCAAGAGTAAATTTGACAACAGGAAAATCGCAATATATGTAGGCCATTCTTTAAAAATGAAATAATAAGTGCCCTTTTATATACATAATTTATATAGTTTGGTCTAGTGTTAATTAGTAAATAACCACATGAAATTAATAATACTGCTACATTAATACTGTTTCCTTACATTTCAACACACTTGAAAAGGTTGTTCGGAAATTACTGAGACAACACAATTTAAATTTCCCTTTATAAGTGACGAATTAGGATGAAAATTAGCATAAACATTGAAAAAAGCCCAACAAAAATTTAAACAAATTTAAATAAAAAAATATTTAATATTTTGTTTACAACTGTAGATAAAAAAATTGATGGTCGGAGTACCCGGCGCAGGCATAAACTCGAAGAATAAAAAAACTAAAACATCTTTTTTTATAAGTTTTGTAAACTTTCAGTTTATGATAAATAACATCAAATTATATATATATGTACAGTTTGCCCTTTATTGTGACTTAACTTTTGATCAGGTTTCACTAGTGTTCAATTTGAAATATGGATATGGTACAGATATTTTTACCAAGCAACAGAAATCTGACAGGGACAGAATATTGAATTTTGATGTCAAGGTGGCGCAACGAACATACATCAACTTGGTGGAAATCTCGGAAAAAGACCTATTTAGGCTTAAACAAACACTATATATGGCAGGGGTAAATAGCTTAAGTTCATCGTCTTTTTTCATCGATTGTTTAAGGTGGCTCACTATACACCTTGAAATATTTTCTTAAATCAGCAGAGTATTACTTGATTTTGATAGTTATTATAATGGATAAGAAGTATATAAGTAAAAAGGCCAAAAAATGTGCAATTTTGGATGAAAATTACATTTTTAAAAATTAAGTTCAGTAAACATGAACAAAAGCTCCAGGTGGATTCGAACTCGTGATCTGCAGTTCATAAACCCAACACTTTAACCAATGAGCTACGACGATATACAGCCCTGTGGAAGGATATAAACAATTTAACAAAACATTTAAATAAATCACCATCTTGTGACGTAGTGTCTTAAAAAGTATAAGTCCAGGTGTAGTGAGGTACCTTGACTAGGATTAAGACAAAGGGAATAGATATCAAGTACTTTTTACACACTAACTGATGTCAACAGTTCTAAAATGTGTATACAGAATTACCATGATGACTGTCGGTGACATTTCACAGTAATTTTACATTCGGTTAGAAATAACGTGAAAAAATCAAGAATTGAGAGAAAATGCAAATGTTGACATCTTGAGATGAGAAATAGAGAATATCTTCTAATTTCCGTTCGTCTGTAAGATGTTTAAAACATTGGAACAATAACTTTTCACATTGATAAATTCTACCCTTGTTTACGTTTTGGTAACATTTCAAGGGTTTATCTTATTCCCCAAGAAAATAAGAGTCTCAGTAATTTCTGAACAACCCTCATACCATATTTTTTTTAGAAATTACGTTGATCCTCTTTATGGGGCGATGGAGCCCGTTTTTTACTAAAAAAAAAATATAAATAGGTCGACTTTGAAGAATTGGTTGAAAATTTATCGCTACTTAGAATAAATTTATGGATTAAAACCAATTACTTTATCATAGTCTTTTATTTTATTTTACAGTTTCAAACAAATTGGAAATAAAATGCATTCCTTAAATTTACACATCGTAAGAAAAAGTCTGAATTTGCATCACAGTTTTTAACCTACTTTATTCAGCACAGATTTAAGATCATTTGTCTATCACTTCCCTGCCATGTAGCCAAGCTAGTGTTTTATAAATATGATATACATGAACTATTAATAATTTATTTAAATAATAAAATGCTTTCTTTGGTGATTTGTGCCGGAAATGAAGGTGACCACATTACAGAAAAATTCACATCCCATGTTAGAGAGTTATGTATTTCTTTTCTGCAATGATCGTAACCTTCATAATTCGGATGAATCTCCAAAGAAAGCATTTTATTTTTTTTTTATTACATCGTTCTTTAAACAAAATAATAAATTGATTGTAAAAAGTAAACTAAATTTAATAAATTATTGTTAACGCACATCAGTATGTAAGCTAAAAGAAAAATCCAAATCCTCTGCTATAATAGGAATTAAGTCTGACATCATGATTATTTTGTGCAGTCTGTAAATTTTCGTAGTTCTCTGTAGATTTCGACTAATAGACATGATAGATAAACAGGGTGTGTAGATTTCATTCCAGTATATTTTTATAGAGCTATGAATTAACAATAAGTTTCTGCATAAATTAGAGGGCATCATACCGGTACTTTGGGCCAAATGAGTCTTACATGTACAGTTATAACTGTATAGCAACTGATGATGTTAATCTTATAAGAAAAAGTGTTTTTATCAACTCATAAAAAATTACAAACTATACAGGTATGTGACCAGTTCTCGCCGAGTACCAGTCTCGCTAGTGCATTCACTGCAGCTATGTCATTTTCGTACATTAAAATGATGCAACAATGCACTGGCGAGAAATAACACACATACTATGAACTGGTCTTGCACCAGTAGCAATCGCCAATGTGTCCTCAATAAGAACATGCAGTACTGCGTTTATCATACAGTACTAATTATAATCATATAATTTAATTCCAGTTGTAACAGCTAACATGCTGTCTGATTGGCTAAAAAAATATTCTTATCATATAAAGAATGTTCCTTACTTCATAATAAGACTAACGTTAAAAACATTTCAAACACCAGATTATGTTACGTTTGAAATTGATACATGTTTATGTCATTTTTTTAAGTTAAAGGGACTTGGACACAATTTGATTTAAAAATTTCAAATTTGGTTTTTCCAGTTCATACTGATAAATATAGAAGTTCATAATGCTATGTCAAAATTTAAAATTCAAATATCAAGTTATAAGCAAGATACAGATATAATAATTCTTTGTTTTGTAAACAAAGCTCGAATATTGTCATTTTAATATATTCGTTGTATTAGTGTAAATTTCAATCAAATGTAACTTTCTTTTGTTGATAATAGTATTTAAGAAGATATTGAATTAGTTGAAATTGTTTTTACATGTCATTTTGTCTAAGAAATGGTAATTCTCTACATTACATTTTTTGTAAACATTTATAAGACTCGAGCTTTGTTTACATGACTATCAATTCTTACTTCTGTATCTCGCTTGTAACTTGACTTTAACATTTAATATGTTGGTCAATCATTTAAAATGCACCAATAAACCATTTTATACATAAAAAATAAAAATAAAATTTTTGATCTCAAATCGTGTCCGAGTCCCTTTAATGACCCTTTTTATCTACAATTATTAGCAAGATATTAAATTATAAGCAATGAATTCAACATTTATTAGTTTTATATAATATAAAATGTTTCTGAACAGTTTATGCCTTTTAAGAGCATTAACTGCCGCAAACCATTTTATATCGTATAAAACTAATCAACATAGAATTCAATCCCTAACTCAAAAGAAAAACATTCCTCTTGCTAGCTTTTGGATAATGTCCACTCTTAAAAACATCAAACTAAAATACAAAATAAAACAGCATAGAAAACTGCATATGATATCAGCTGTTTAGACAAACATTTTGGTGTTGAAAGAAGTTGCATCATTTGAGATTGATATCGAGCATTTGCTCATACAAAATGGTCTAATGAAATATTTCATATCATTATCATCCATTTATTTACAGGGATTTGACTCAATTCGAGCCAAAAAAAAGGGGGGTGCAATATTATGATAGCATTCCTATTATGCTTCACCCCACCTTTTTTTTGGCTCAATTTGAGCCAAATTCCCTTGTCGTTTTTATTAAAAAAAAGAATAAAAGCTAAACCAATGTTTCGGGCCAACTGCTTTTGTAACTCACTGTTGCTCGATGCCTTCGTGAGCCACGTTGCGACCACAAAGAATACTGTATTTATACCTAGACATCTTGGCACCAAACGACAGATTTTGTCGGTCCTGTCTTTCGACAAAACAAGATAGGTATGATCTATCGTTGAAGCCATTATACAAAGACACAGGGGCAAGAAACATAACGATGAGAACAAAATATTGTGTGCGTGGTCTTGATTTCCTAACAACGTTACCTGAAAAACTGTATGTTTTTGACAATCTCATGGCGCGAGCGAAAATCAAAATAAATGAAGAACGCATGCGCACAAATCATTAAAGACAGTTCCGTTTTAAGCGAGATAACTCTAACTCAACATTGTCAGTGGCGGATCTGGAAGTTGATGTGGGTATATAGGGGTTTGAGGATCACTGAGCTTCAGATGGAAGTGGTGGGATAGAAGGTCTTTCAAACTTTTAAAACAATGGTTTAAAATGATAACATATTTTATCACAATTAACTGAATATTGTATTTTCTTTGTTATTTATTTATTTTTATTCGTTTAATTTCAGACAACTTTCACGTTACACATGTTACATGTGTATGCAAATTATTCAATTCATTCATTAAAGATATAATATATATTTTACTTGCTTCCACGTAGAGGCAATGTTTAAAGAAGGTCCGTTCTTCTGTTTTGTTTTGAACATATTTTATTGATTAAACAAAAAGGATCAGAAACAAGTTCTAACAACTTAACGTACATGTACAAGTTCCTCTCCTTAAATATAATAATAGTTGTCATGTACATGAATATATTAGAACAAAAGAAATTATAATAATTTTTTGCAAAGTTAGACCTACAAGTAACCATCAGGCACATAGCATCAGGGAGGGACCAGCCCCCCAAACCTTTTCTTGCAATAAATATGAATTTTCCTAAATTTCCGGTGTAACCGTGAAAACTGTCGCTCAGTGAAATCGGTCGCTCTACAATAAAACATATAGTGAAAAGAGCGACTGTATTCCCTGGCTTATGCGCATGCGTAGGGAATATTGTCGCGTGAATATGTGACGGGCTCCAGTTGATTTTAAACCCAATATATTTGAGTCCTGTCCGGCAAAAACATTAAGTAGGCAAAGTGTAGAGTCAAAATGGATTTATTTGAATTATGATTATGAATTATGAATTATGTTATAATCTGATAAATGTCGGTATTATAATTTTTGGGGCATAAATATATATATATATATATATATATATATATATATATATATATATATATATATATATATAATTTCCCAATACAACAAAAAATAAATCGGCACAGTTTTAAATAATTTAAAAATAATAAATATCCAGAATAAAATCACAAATTGATCCTATTAACCGCAAACGTTTTCGCCATTTCTGGCTCTTCAGGCAGTTATGTACAGGTACATTTTAAATTATATATATATATATATATATATATATATATATATATATATATATATATATATATATATATATATATATATATATATATATATATATTACACACACGAAATTTAAAATCTAAACCCGTAATGTTAAAAAATAACAATTTACCATAACAACTGTGTAGGTGTAGACTTGTAAAGCAGTAACTTAGGTACCAGAGGTCCACAGGTGTAACACCTCTATATGTTCTTTATTCAAATCCAGTATCCAACGAACATTCGCTTCCCCGGTGTATGTAATAAATCAAACGGGCATATATAATGTACATTCACCAAGAGATCAATGGGTGCATATTTTTGTTTCCGAAGATTTATTATGGCATTTTATTTTAGGTCATTTTATTAATTTAGTAAAGGTATCAGATTGAGATTTATTAAGATAGTATCTACAAATGAAATCAAAGATTTTATAAGAATTCCTTGTGTTTGTGCATCGGTTAGATTTCTCAACATTTTAGATACAATTACTGTTTCATCATTTAATTGTTTACTATCAATTACAAGCCGGAGATTCACACCTTAAGATAATCTGCAGATTGCGTCTTAATTGTCCTAGAACACGGTGCACGTGTAGTCCAGAATGGTGACATTTTGAAACGATCTAGAAGAACCCCTGTGTTTAAGTTCAAGGCTTCAATGTGTTACCACCTTGTTTTTACAACAATTAAAATTCGGTACCTATACACAGGAAATGGCAGGTGTGAAACCCCTGAGAAACCCCTGAAAATATATTGGGTGTCAACATTGAAGTGTGTGAACTCTTAAAGTATCATTAAAAAACTATTCTTTTGATGTAATTTGTTTTTTGTTTATACTTTTGCTGAAATAAAACAATTAAAATGAAGGTAAAGTCTATCATAAGTCTATTATAGTTAATTGCGCTTAGACTTTAGTGTACTACAAGTCCATACACGGCAATTTTGGGGGTAAAGTAAAGCCCTTTTCAAAAATTAAAAGTACATGAATCTTGTGTACTTAAAACGGGCCAAATGTCTTAAACGGATTTTTTTTAAACATTATTGAAAAAAGTTATTTTTTAAACCATTTACATTGTAGTTTTTGAGAAACATATACATTGTAATAGCTGTCATTTTACATGTATGTATAAAATGATAAAAAAGACATTTCGTGAAAGGATTATCTTAAAGGCTCTAGGTCTGCACCCCCCAAAAAAACTAAAAAAAAAAAAAAAACGTGTTTTACTTTGCTACTTATGATATTCATAAAATCAAATACGAACGAGAGTATTCGAATTTTAACGATCAGGGATTTCGGTCGCTCCCTATTTAAGAGTTCCTGACGGGGCCTATTGTAGACTTGTTTAAGGAGGCTGTGTCGCTTAGGGAGTGCCAAATTCAAGCCGTTTTTCTTTGTCAAATGTACATAATAACTGATAGTAATAGAGTTTAATTCATAAAATCAAATACGAACGGGAGTATTTGAAGTATAACGATCAGTGTTTTCGGTCGCTCCCTATTTAAGAGTTCCTGACGGGGCCTATTGTAGACTTGTTCAAGGAGGCTGTGTCGCTTAGGGAGTGCCAAATTCAAGCCGGTTTTCTTTGTCAATTGTACATAATAACTGATAGTAATAGAGTTTAATTCATGAAATCAAATACGAACGGGGGTATGTAGTAGTTACCCCATATAATATTGTTGGTTATGTGCAGATACCCGATGGGCGTGGTCTTAATGACACGAGGGAGCGTAGCTCCCGAGTGTCGTTATGACCACGCCCATCGGGTATCTGTACATAATCAACAATATTATATGGGGTAAGTTACTTGTACCATAGTTTACGATTATTCATTATATCTTATTATTATAGTTATATCGGGAGTGCACTTGCCTCTAAACAAAACGGTGCCAATGCGCTGGTCTTTATATATGTACAATGTACTTCGTGAATTTCAAAAATGACTTTCTATTCCCGACAAAGATTAATTATTCTTCATTTTAAAAGAAAAAAAATCATAGTTTTATTGAATAGATCGACATTTCATTGTTATATTTTTATTTCATATTCATTCATTTTCCGACCTATAGTATTGATATTTGCTTCAAAGAATAAAATCTTTTAACACAATTTCATATGTACGAACCCTACATGCTTCTGTTTAAACGATTGAAATCAAATTTAAATTGATGAAGGTAATTAGTTTTTCAAATTCTTTTTTGATACTCTGTATCAATGTATGTTTTTTAAAAGTGGCTGAAAAATCATGTACATATATATTTTGAACAAAATCAATCAATAAGCAAAAAAAAAAAAATTGAGAAATTTATGTCGCGAAACCGTGAGTGGTTAATGTCAAATTCGATTGGCTACCGCTATCCACTCTGTTCACAAAACAAGTTTTCTATTCAAACAACTTTCCTATCACGTGATTGATTTTCTATAAAACCTTTAAACAGGATACCTCTAGTTTATTTAACACGCGTTTCTCTACTTGTCCGCACACATGGAGAGGAATATTAAAATAGAGTCTCTCTGACAAAGCCATTGCCGATATTGTTTTGTCTCGAGCTAAAATTGAGATTTATTGGACGAACTAAGTTAGTCGAGTCATTTATCCGTGTTGAGTTTTTGGCAATTTGATCTGGAGGAACCTCTTACTGTGGAGTATTATGGATGCGCTAAAAACAACTTTGTTGATGTTGTTTTTACTCGAAATAGTGGGCGGAGTTAAAAAAAAAAGTGTGGGGTATGTACATATAACCCACACTTTTAACAATAGAAAACTCGCCAAGCTATGGTACAATTGAAGTATAACGTTCAGTGTTTTCGGTCGCTCCCTATTAAAGAGTTACTGACGGGGCCTATTGTAGACTTGTTTAAGGAGGCTGTGTCGCTTAGGGAGTGCCAAATTCAAGCCGGTTTTCCTTGTCAAATGTACATAATAACTGATAATAATAGAGTTTAATTCATAAAATCAAATACGAACGGGGGTATTTGAAGTATAACGATCAGTGTTTTCGGTCGCTCCCTAGTTAAGAGTTCCTGACGGGGCCTATTGTAGACTTGTTTAAGGAGGCTGTGTCGCTTAGGGAGTGCCAAATTCAAGCCGGTTTTCTTTGTCAAATGTACATAATAACTGATAGTAATAGAGTTTAATTCATAAAATCAAATACGAACGGGGGTATTTGAAGTATAACGTTCAGTGTTTTCGGTCGCTCCCTATTAAAGAGTTCCTGACGGGGCCTATTGTAGACTTGTTTAAGGAGGCTGTGTCGTTTAGGGAGTGCCAAATTCAAGCCGGTTTTCTTTGTCAAATGTACATAATAACTGATAGTAATAGAGTTTAATTCATAAAATCAAATACGAACGGGGGTATTTGAAGTATAACGATCAGTGTTTTCGGTGGCTCCCTATTAAAGAGTTCCTGACGGGGCCTATTGTAGACGTGTTTAATTGTACATAATAACTAAAAGTAATAGAGTTTAAAGGTATTAATGATTTTTTTTCCAAAAATTGGATTTTTTGAAAGTATGACTCTTTGAAACAGAAATCGGAAATGGCAGATTTCAAGGAATTGTCGGACTCTAAACGTTAAGATTAAATTAATTTTCTTTGAAGGAAGCAGTTTGTCACAACAATGAGGATCCCCTTTTATAAAGCGTGTTCTCTGCCACATTTGTCTTATAACCATTTTCAAAATTTTTATGGTCTTATAAAAGTAAGTACAAACTTTCCATATTAAATTCTACTCTGCTTTATTACAACCCTACATGCCAAAAAAAATTAGCATCGAATTCTGTATCTTTGTTTTATCCATTTTATCTGCAACTCCTTTAGGTAAAAAAAGCATAGGAACTGCAACACCCTCTATGTCCTTATTTGGAAAAAGAAATTTCATCATAATATATGCAATAAAGTTAAAAACTCTGTCCAGAAGAGTTGCATCTGGTAGGATATTTGGCCATACACTAACAATGTTATGTAAAGCCACATGTGTTTTTGATGACCACTCCTCTTACCCAGTAGATCCTTTACCTAACACAACACCAGTTTTTCTAGACGATTTAACAAAAACGTTTGCATTCATTTTATCTAAGGTTGGCATACATGTGCAGTGTGTTCAGTCCAGATCATTTTTACTGATGGCAGAATCATTTTTCCAACTTTTCAGCAATTGAAGAATTTCCAACAGGTCACAAAATCATTTGATTTCAGATTATCTATACACGTGGCACATCAAAACCAGGACCCCGATGAAGCGCATTGGAAACATTGTTATTCTAACAAAAGAACAGGTGCAGGCCTACAACAGGTGGCTGGAGTCCTATGTGCATTTCCGTGATTACCAACATTTTCAAAATCCACTGAGCAACTAAGATTAAAATAATGTTGACTGTTAACATGCTGACACAATTAGTCAGATGCATTCCTCCCCCGCCAGTCGGGTGTGCCCAGTGAATGCAGTTTGAACCGGAGTAGGATTAGGATTTAGAGTAAGGTTAATTTTCAGGCTCATTCCTCCTCCGCCAGTCGGGTGTGCCCAGTGAATGCAGTTTGAACCGGAGTAGGATTAGGATTTAGAGTAAGGTTAATTTTCAGGCTCATTCCTCCCCCGCCAGTCGGGTGTGCCCAGTGAATGCAGTTTGAACTGGAGTAGGATTAGGATTTAGAGTAAGGTTCATTTTCAGGCTCATTCCTCCGCCGCCAGTCGGGTGTGCCAAGTGAATGCAGTTTAACTTGTTACTTTAAAACTTGAATAAAGGAAAGATGTACTGCAAATTATCAAATATAGGGAATTATTTCCACATCAAGCTAGAATTATTCTGAGTGGATTATGAAATATTTTTTGCATCTGTAAACTATATATATATATATATATATATCTATCCTCTCCATTCTCCTCTGCTGCACGCATCTCTACTGTACTGACTTCCTCTCCACGCTCTTCTGCTGCACGCATCTCCACTGCAACAACTTTTTCTCGACACTCCTCTGCTACACGCATCTCCACTGCACCGACTTCCTTTCCACGCTCCTCTGCTACACGCATCTCCACTACACTGACTTCCTCTCCACTCTCCTCTGCTTCACGCATCTCTACTGCACTGACTTCCTCTCCAAGCTCCTCTGCTTCACACATCTCCACTGCACTGACTTCCTCTCCAAGCTCCTCTGCTTCACACATCTCCACTGCACTGACTTCCTCTCCATGCTCCTCTGCTTTACGCATCTCAAGTGCACTAACTTCTTCTCCACGCTCCTCTGCTTCACGCATCTCCACTACACTGACTTCCTCTCCACGCTCCTCTGCTGCACGCATCTCCACTGCACTGACTTCCTCTTCACGCTCCTTTGCTGCACGCATCTCCACTACACTGACTTCCTATCCACGCTCCTCTGCTTCACGCATCTCTACTGCACTGACTTCCTCTCCACTCCTCTCTGCTGCACGCATCTCCACTGCACTGACTTCCTCTTCACTCTCCTCTGCTTCACACATCTCCACTACACTGACTTCCTGGATTTTCAACATTACCTCATCAGCACAAAATCAAGGATACTAAAACATAATGTTGCCTGTTCATTTTGGGGTACTGGCTACAACGGCAAAGGCCAAAATAAACAAGGCAAACTTTTAATGCAGTTTCGTCAGACCATGGCTAATCAACACAGTGCTCATTCACCAGTTGCTACAGCATCAACAGTGATCCCTAGCCAGCTTGTCACCGCTCAATCTTTTGTCTGCAATTTACCTATTCAATTCTCTGCTCTCACTTCTTCAACTGTCACCGTCCCTTCATCTGAACGCACTTCTTCATCTTATTAACTTACAATTATTAAGGCATGTAGCAACAAGGGAGGTGGTGCTGGGTCCCAACTTATATTGGAAGGCGATACATTTATTTAAATTCAAATTTAGAAAAAGAAAATTTGAACGGAACGAACTGAACCCCAGGATTCTTTTGAAGCAGGGGGCAAAAAAGTAAAGAAAACTTTTACAAAATATGAGGCAGTATCTCATGAATATTCCTTCTTCCCCCCCCCCCCCCCCCCCCCCCCCCCCGAATGGATGTATTCTTTTTTTTTAAGTATAACTAAATTTTATGTACAAATTCAGTACATATACAGTACATGTTTGATGTTTTAGGCCAGAGAATATTTGGATGGGATATTTTTATTTCTCTGTTTATAGCTCGTTCACAGAGCTGAATGAATTACATGTATAATTGGGGAAAATGTGACCAATACAATTACAAATTCTAAACTTAGTTATAATCGTTTGAAACTTATAACATATCAAATGTTTAAAATTGAATAACGCTTTTCTTTTCTGAGGGAGCAGATATGGGAAATTTTTTTTTAAAAAAAACCCAATAAATTTGATTCAAGACAATATATCCCTATATTGAGATCATACCAATTACTAGAAGATTATTCACTTGATCCCCTTTTTGTGTTATAACAAAATGCTCTGGTTTACATTTTTAGGATTTCTTAAATATATGAATCCATTTAAAATTGCCTTATCCTGTTATCCAAATTTAAAAACAGAAAACCTTTTCTGAAAGTTTAGAAACCCTGGCAATTTATCATGCACTGTATGAAAAAACTTCAATGATCTGTGATGAAGAAAAATAACTCTTGCTGACAGAAGCAATTTTTGTTGCAAACTTATAAAACTGTGTGCTACTTTGAACTAAAATGCAGCGCTTCAATATGTTTTGTAATATGAATTGAAAATGTATATAGCTATATATTATTTTCATATACATTTTATACTTTTAATTTTATACTGCCATGGTAAATTTTGCTTTCTCTAATCACCGTATCTAGTTTTCTTCATATCATGATTAGACACATTATCACTTATTGAAAATCTAGCAGCACTTCATCACTT
The DNA here is from genome assembly GCF_963853765.1 of Magallana gigas. Taxonomy (NCBI): domain Eukaryota; kingdom Metazoa; phylum Mollusca; class Bivalvia; order Ostreida; family Ostreidae; genus Magallana; species Magallana gigas. The sequence continues at coordinate 15,683,289 of NC_088853.1, read as the reverse complement.
CAACTTTGTTTCATATGAGAAGATTGATATTGACTTTGACGAAAATCAATATGAAATTTTATAAAAAATATATGGCAAAATTAATAGCAGAGGAATATTACACCTTAATGGGACATGGTCATGATTTTGGTCAAAAATCATTTTTCAGTTTTAATTTTTAAAATACTTCAGTAAGGCATTTTTAATAGGCAACCAAAATTTGAGCATCATTCATTGAGTAATAAGCAAGTTACAGAGCTTGGTACAATTCTTTTCTTTGTAAACAAAGTTTTGTTTACATTTTGAATGTTGAAGTAAAAATTCCAGTTTTAGACCAAAAATAAATGTCTTGAATGTTTGGGACTGTTTATTTAAGCTTAAAATGAATAAGAGGATGGACAAATCAGATTGAAAAATATTTTTTCACAGGTAAATTGAACCTATGTAAAGAATAACAGGAATTCGAGCCTTGTTTACATGACAAATACTTATGAGACCTTATCTTGCTTATAATTCTACAACTGATTCTCAAATTTCATTTGATCATTAGAAATGCATTCTTAAAGCATTGTGAATAATAAAATTATAAAAATAGAATTTGACCAAATCATGACCATGCCCCTTAAACACGTTATAAATATTCTATACTAAGTTAAGAAAAACAATTTAAAAAATCTAACAAAATGTAATCCACGAAAAATTATGAACTGCGAACCAGTGAGCGTTTTTTTTAAAGAATCTTTAGCATGAAACGAAATTATTATTAACAACTGTAAATACAACACTATAACCAGAAATAAAACGCACACATACCCATTGAAATGTTTATAAATTTTTTTTGTATGTGAAAACTGATCGTAGAAAGTGTTTAACTTAGTAAGTTTGATTGCTGTAACTTAATTGATTATTCGTAATGGATTTTGCCTTTATGATATATCAAATGTTTATGAATATATTCGTGTAACAAATTTAAAAGCATAAACATACATTACAACTCAATTCATAAAAGAAACCGTTCGAATTTTCTACTTTCAGTTTGTGTTTTACATGGTAACACGACATCCGAGTGTATACCGATCTCGATGTTAAATTAAGCCAATGTTTTAAAAATTCTGTTGGGGTTTTTTTGCGTGTCCTTTTTAAAGATTCTTAACCCATTCATAAAAATATTTATTTTTAACAATCTTATATGGCTATATCTAGTACAGAAGTACATTCAAATGTATTGGTGTCGTATTATGGAAGGGGCGAATTGCATGGCTACCGTTTTCTAATTCTATTTTTAGAGCGACCATATTCACTAGCGACAGTATTCCCTGGTACACCGGTAGAGAGTAAGGAATTAAATGAAATAAGGAAATAATAGGGGCGATATCAAAAAATCAAAAATTCTTACCCCCCCCCCCCCCCACGGATTAGGAATTTTATGATTTTGGGAATGTATACTTTTTTTTGGGCTTGACAAACTGATTACTGTTTGTTCATTAAGACATACATCAAAACACTTAAATCTTAAGTTTTTCCCGTATTGTAATCCAAACGTTTCGTGCATGCAGACAATCATATAGAAAAAAAAGATGAATTATTGACTCCTTAGTTTCACGGCAAAATGAGCACAGTCCAGTATCTAGAACCGTTTTAACAAGAGCTTGGACTTTGGGCAGTACGTGATAAACGCCGATTCAATGAAGGCGGGGTCTACTAATGGTTAACTGTCCAGCCATTGGCTAATAGATATGCATACGTTGAACGCAATGGTCAACACTCGTCCGACTTCATCCAGGGATGCATATTTCGCTAAAACAGTGTCAGTTTCACACAGCAAAGCAACGGTTTGGACAGTCTATGAATATTAATAAGGTTCTCTTAGCGAATTAGAAGAAAGCAGGTCAATATTTGACAGCTTGTTTTGATGAGCGAACTAGATTGAAACACCCGACCGAAAGTCCAAGCTCTTGTTAACACGGTTCTAAAAATTTTAGATATAGATAGTCGAGAGTTTGTGAACATAATTCTATGTAAAATTTGGAATTAGCAAATTATCAATTTTGTGTTCATTGTGACATTATGTGGAATCATATTTTTTTCCCTTTCCTTTTCTTCAATTTCTATTGGCATCTTCTCCACTGCTTCTTGTTTACACATGTACGTTTAGAGCGGTTTCGGCGACAGATGATATAATCAAAGCACTGAAGTAGTACTGAAAGCCGGGCTCTTTTGATGTGTCATTATGCATATTTTGTAGTAAAAACTGTCTCTCTCTCTCTCTCTCTCTCTCTCTCTCTCTCTCTCTCTCTCTCTCTCTCTCTCTCATGCTTTTAATGTCGGAAATGTGCCAGAGAGCGACTGAATTGTTTTGTTAGCGACTATAAATATAAATATGTCTGTCTAGTAGAAAAAAATCAACAGTTGCATTGAAATTTGAAACAAGCGTTATAAAGTCAACCCCCTTCCCCTCACTACTTCTATGTGCAGCCAAATACCAATGCTTTGAAAAGTAGTTCATGGAAATTCATGCCCATTGTATATGTGCCCAAAACGCAAAGTCTTGTTTAAAATAACACGTAATTGATGAGAAAGGGAAAAAAATTCAACGCTAAATTTATTCGCAAACAAATGAAAAACCAATAGATTTGACAAAACATGGCTCTCTGTGTAACTATTTTTATAGCGGAAGCTTTTACTTTGACGCTGCTCGGTTTTTCGTTTACTTTTGAAGTTGTGCTATTTATAGTATCTTTGGCGATTTGCCCCCTACATCCAGGACTCTGCTTTCAGCAAAGCCCGGCTAAAAATATAAGTTAAAACAGTTTTGATACCTTTAATTTTGCGCCTTTCTATAATTTTTCAATATTGCTTTCACATATTTCTTCTCTTGGGATGTTGTATAATTATAATTTCTTCCAACGCTTTTGGATGGCCGATATCAACCCTTTGCAGGTTAAAAAAAATAGTATGAACATTGAACTTTAAAGTTGTCTTGAAAGTTTTCAAATGAAAGAAAGTTCTCGTCGTCTTTGATAGGATCATCGATGAAGAATATCCCTTGTTGATCCAGCATGACATACACGTTTTTAATCTATTAATATTCCATAGTTCCGTATAGTGGCTGGCGTAGAATTTCCGATGGGGCGATGGTGAGGTGCTGCATAATTTTGCTTCATTCAAGCGTGCATTAAACTTCGCCAAAAAACCGATGATTTCATGTCTGCTTTAATATAATATCGGTTTTTGTTTCGGTTAGTCTAATAACCGGCCAACAATTCGATGAATTCCGAGTTATTGAGTCTTCGGTTCACACTGCACACATTTAGGGGTAGGAATTTAAGTTTTTGATTGCTTTGCTTTCCGGTGCGTCCATAAGAACGATCCTCCGCGGCGCTAGAGCTGCCGTGGAACCTATTCTGTGGATGTCGGTCGCTCGGCGATCTGGTCCAAGCCGATCCAGGGGCCAGTTTTTAAAAAGTCCTTCATACAGGCGTTAGCTTAGTCCGGACTTAATCGGGACTAAACCTCAAAACTAGACTGTTGCCTTTCACAATAAGGCGTTAGCTTATTCCGGTACTAAAAATCTACGCCTGCTAATGGGTAGGCGTACACAAAAATAGCGAGTGTTTTGTTTCTAAGGCAAAATAAACAGAGAATTTTAATTGGGGGGTTTGTTTTACGTGTTATTAAGGCAAACCTTCACATTGAATGAAATATATGTACATGTACGTATAACTTTTAAAAAAACCTACTGTGACGCTAACTGTTCCTTTTTCTAAATAAATTAAGATTAAATCAATTTGATAGATAACGGCCTTAACTCATTAAACGTATGTTAAATATACATTACTACTCTGTGGAATTCTTATTAGATTCGAAAGGCGATTCTAAAAAGAATAAATTAGGTCAAACAGAACTACAATTTGTTTTATACTAATGTTTTACTAGGGGGGGGGGGAGTAAAAGTAGAAATAAAGCCCCCTCTATCAGCACCCGATGGTCAAGAAATTGAGATTGTTAAGTGCTTAAAATTAAAAAAAAAATAAGGTTACCAAAAAAAGGTTACCAATTGCATCTTTCCTTAGACGATCAGTTACATTTGTTTGTTAAAATTGTAGTTTCTATATTGTTCTATAGTCGAGAAGTATAGGGATATGGCAATGTTTATTTGATAAAAGAAAGATGTAAATGCTAGTTTAAACAATAAAATTCCTTCGATCATTGCAGAAAAAATGTACATAGCCCATATTTTTTTTTTGAAGTTAAGGGGAATGTGCGGCCATCTTGTACATTTGAGAATAAAAATGTTAGCATTTCTTGAACATCTGAATTTTCCCTGGCGCTTCCTCTAGATTAGATCCACGTATGTGCATTAAAGAAATGACAAAAACAATAAATGATAAAGTATAACTTCTTCGTTAACGAATTCATACGCATGAATATATGTATAGAATTATATACGCATTCATTTTATCTCCTTTAGGTGACTCATTCCCAGTGGGTACCCCCAAACACCCAAAAAAGATTACGCAATCTAGACTAATGCAACGACGATCAATAGGACACATGGTGATTTGTCATTTTTTGACAGTTTAAAAATCCAGTGGTATCAAATTTTATTATCAGGTTCACTATATAAATACACACAAACCTTATAAATCCTCCGCTTAAGATAAGGAATATTCGTTTAACATGCAGAAAAAACATCCAAAATGCAACACGTCTAGATAAAGAAATACCTATAAATATACACATACCTTTAAGCAATTCGTAGAAAAGGAAGTTTGAATCTAAATTAAAGGGGCATTACCAACCATCTCTCTGCTCATCAAGAGACCATTTACTCGCACCGATTCCTTTAAGGTAATTCTACTGTGCTGATACATTGCCTCTGATTTTATTGTGTTCTTCTATGTACTGCCCATTTCTATTTTCACATTTACCGCCATATATGGGCATTTAATGTAGAATTTAATGAAAACAGCATTAAAATATTTAGGTTAACATTTCATGTTTATTTCGCAAGTTTTAGAAGTGTGAGGACATGCACATGTACACATTCATGTTTAATAACCGTATTCTATATTCAATTGGAGTAATGAGTATGTTATATATATGGAGCTTGAGTTTTCGTGTGTGTGTGTGTGTGTGTGTGTGTGTGTGTGTGTGTGTGTGTGTGTGTGTTTAAGAGGGGGGGGGGGAGCAAAAAAACCCCAGAAGCTTGAGGTATAATGTTGGCATACATTTATGTTCATTTTCCACACGTAACAGGTATTCTCATTCCAATTTGTTGGTCATATTTTAAAATTTGATTTCAGGGTACAAGTACAAGTACAAGAAATTGATTTTTTGGGATATATCTTTACAAACGTAAATTAAGACGTATTAATCGCGATAAAGAGGGTAACTTTCTAATCTAAAGATAACCTTGTGGCATAATCGGAAAACTTTGTTTTTGAATTGTCAGGGAAATTTCTGACATTCAAACTTCGATGTATTATTGATTTCACCACTTAGTTTAAAATAAAAATTCACTAGCTATAAAAGAAGATAACACTGTTTAGATAGAATTTTTAGTTTCAAAATTACCCCATCCCTCAATTTGTTTTATTTGTTACAAAAATATGAAAATGAAAACAATTCTTGTTTCATTTATATCAAGAAAAATAATTGCATAGCGTTTTCACTGAACACAAATAGGTTATGCTAACATTGATTCATTATCACATTCTCCATACTATATATATTTTCGTTAAGCATTTTATAAAAATGTTTTATATTTTTTTTTAGGTTCGAAACATGTCAATCGAACCCGCGCTTTGTTCAATGACCTGCGAAGAGTGCGAAACAACGGCTGCAGAATATATGTGTAAAAACTGTCCGGGGTATCTATGTAGCGAGTGCAAAACCGAACACAACCGGCGGAAAATCACGAGACACCACGTGATCGCCCCGATCACGGGTCGAAAGGTCCGGACTCTAAAACGCTGCCTGGCGGAAGCACCGAAACAGAAAGCTTGTTTTGAAACGGATCTCGAATATCAGCTTGGGGTCCGATGTATATCGTCCTCCAAGATAGTTGTGTTTGGAAACGACCCCCGCATCTTGGTGATAGACAAAAAGGGACAGAGTCAAACTTCGATAATCACAGACACAGAGGTATCACCTGACGGGATGGCAATTTTGCCAGACAGCAGTATATTGTACAGCGATGTAGAGACAAGGAGGATTTTAGTGGTGACCGGAAGTGGTGAATCGCAGACGCTTGTGAGCACGGATTGGTCGCCCAGCGGTCTCTGTGTAACCCAGTCCGGCTCGATCCTCGTGGGACTTTTCCACCATGATCCTCTTTATGAGGTGGACCAAGTAGGAAAAGTCGAAGAGTACACCGTCTCCGGAAATAAAGTAAGAGAGATATTGGGGGAAGATCAGAAGTTATACAGCCGACCGGAACACATCACTGAAAATTTCAACGGGGACATCATAGTCAGCGACTACAACTTGAAGAAAATCACCGCAGTCGACGCTCACGGTCACTTCCGGTTCTCGTACCTCGGGGTCGCTAAAAATAAATCCTACCAATTTTTGCCCATGGATATCGATACCGACACCCTAGGTCACGTGATCATCGCAGACCAATTTAGACACAGTATTCACGTGATCGATAAAGATGGCGCATTTGTTCGTCTGCTTTTAACGGAAGAAGCGGGAATCAAGGAGCCCCATGGTCTGTGCTTTGACGGGGTGGACTCAATTTGGGTGGCAGAGTTAGAGTCAAAATTGGTCAAAAAGTTTAAAATCTTAGAGAAATGAGTCTCCATGTTGTGTTATCACATTCTAATATTGTATCACAAGTGTGCAGTAGTTTCAGCTAATGTGACTCTTCTGACATCGACGAAATTAATGCTAATAAATGAGAGACTACTAAGCCTTAGTCAGAAGACTGTCTCTTTCAACGATCTTAATTTCTTAATGAAAAATTTTTCTCAACAATTTTAATAATTTTTAAGGAAATGCATTTATCAAAATTTCAATTTACTAAAATAATAATACAGAGCCAAATTCTTCATGAAAAAATATATTAAGGAGTAGGTGTTAAGTCATTTGCCTAAACTAGAAGCTTAAACTATCCTCCTCTCATGTTGTAAATTATAAACTTACTGGATGGTGTAAATTATACAAAATACAATGTCATTTTACACCCACACAGAGTAAATTTAAAGTTTACAAGATTTCTCTCTCTCTCTCTCTCTCTCTCTCTCTCTCTCTCTCTCTCTCTCTCTCTCTCTCTCTCTCTCTCTCTCTCTCTCTCAGCCTTCCAACAGTTTACAAGATATACTTTAAGTTCGACAACTTGATCGTAAATGTGAATTGTTGCTAAACCATTTTTATGCAGATTTTATTGCTTTTAAGATGAAAATAAAATGTTTTTTAATGTGTTGTTTTTCAATATTTGTGACATTATCAGCTAAACTAAAGTACAAAGTTAATACAAAACCAAATACGGTGTGTATAAATGAGTGGGCTATGGTGTGATGTACTGGTACATTTATCTTGGTTCAATGAAATCGAGGGGTCTACAAAAGTAAATGTTGTATCTGTGCTTTTGATATCTGCAGATATTGCATATAGACAAACCATTAAAGTTGAAAGTGGACCCTGTTTCTTCAAGAGTCACAAAGTCAAATATTAAAAGCAACGGGGTCTTTTTGTTTTAAAAATTTTCAATAATTAAAAAAGAAAAAAAAATTAATAATAATTTAATTTTTGTTATTTTAATTCTCCACTGAAATGAACAGTTCAGACTAGCGTATATCAAGTACTTTCAACCACCTCCACAAAAAAATAAATTAAATTAAATTATTAAGCAAATTGTAAACGTGACTGCCGTGGTTGCTACCAACCCCCCCCCCCCCCCCCCAAAAAAAAAAAAAAAAACAAAACACAAAAAACCCACCTGTTATAAATTTAAAGCACTTTTTTTATATCATACATCGCCTATACAGTTCTTTATTATACAAATCACTTCAAATAAATAAGAATGTATTAATTACTTTCACATCATGAATATTCATAACATTAAAACTAAAAATAAGATTTATTTTTGTGAGTTGATTTTAATCAACTCTCATATGCAGTTACTCTGGCGAACCGAAACTGAAACAATGTTTGGACCTAAGCACAAATCATCACCGCTGACAAGAGTTAGTTCTTAAAAATAATCGATAAATTTAATGTAATGCACGCTGAAGCATTTTTTTTAAAAGGAAACTTATTTATAAATACCTAAGAAATAGTCAGATTTTAAAAAGTACGAACAATTTAGAAGTTTTTTTGCAGTCATATGTTTTCCTACGCCAGAGTTCAATATAGTCTCGTTCAATCATCGGCTGTCTCCGTACATCTCCGACAAGTAGAGAGTCAGTCTATATTTAGAGGTCGCATCATCAAGCTATGATATCACGTGACCTGGTATCTCGAACTTGTCGGAGATTAACGGAGACAGCCGAGCATCTGGTTGAACGAGACTAGAGTTCATTATTGGTTGGATCTATACACTATTTGAAATATATTTCGAATACCGATACATAGATTGATGAAATCAATTCTATTTTTAAATATTACACAACATGATTTATAAGAGGTTTTCTCGAAATTCTTGTCGGAAAAGTCCGAGAAACCATGTTATAAAAATGTGCGTAATTCAAATAGAGATTATAAACTTCTTGCCAAGCAAAATAACATATCGTTGATTTTAAGATAAATAATAATCGATAAAATCAACTTCCGTCAGTACTTCAGTACTTTGATTTTTGGTTGTTATCTGTAGTTTCATTTAAATTCAAACTTTGAAATGTTTTAAAGATAATATCATATCTTTTATTTGGGATAACCAGATTTCTTTTTTCGTTGATGTAGAACGTATTTATCACGTAGCAATTATTTTTTAATTTGGTTTATTTTGGAGTTAGTTACTAAATCTGAGAATTTTCATTTAATCATGATTTAAATATGCTTCAGTAGCTTAAACTTTCTCCAGAACTTCTCTGTACATTTGTGGCCTTAACCTCACCACGTTTTGCTTAGGATTTAAATTTGAGTATGAGTCTAATCATTAGGACATAATGGATCTATTATTTGCAGGTTCAAGGTAAGACCCCTGCGCAGCCTTTCCCCGCCCCTAGCTGTCCAGTCTTGCTTAGAACCAAACCCAGACAATGCAGCCTATAGATGGGTTCTTTTTGTGACTGTGATCAAAACAACGTGAGGTATAGCCATGATGGAGAATCTCATTTTAAACGTATTGTATGCAAACGTAACAGAAAACACATGTATAAATTGATACCGGATCTAGCCCAACAAACTTGTCTTTTTTCATTTAAAAAAAATTCAGACACGGTATATTTCTTCAAAAGCCACAACTTCGAAGTCTAAAAGTAACGGGACCTTTTTTGTTTTAAAGAATCAATGAATACATTAAGAATGCTGTTGAATCTAGTATTTGCTTTGGTTCTGACAATAGTACGTTTCGTTTTTTATACATGAAAACGTTATACATTTTCTATATATATATATGCATGACTATTATTTCTCGAGCTAATAAACCAAGAAAATAAAATAACAGTGCATAATTATTAGTAGTAGAACGTATTGTGAATGGATTAAAATATGAATGATTGAAAATTCTAAATTTCATACAGATTTTATACTTGTTTATTTTTTTTTTTAGAATATTTTAAAAAATAGCATTTTTATAATGGATGAAAGACTGAACACAATCACGTATACAGAAAAAAATTGTTATCTCTACATAACATTTTCTGTCCTGTGTCTTTCTCCCTCATTTTTTTGTTGAAACGATTTGCGTTCAACTACAAACTCCTACCTCTGACAATAATTATTATGAACTGAAAGTAATTAATGTTGATTGTTTTGTAACCATCTACATTTCTCAAGCAGTTATGTAATAATAATAAATCATGTATTTATTTTTGTGACTTGATGAATTAAATTAATTAAATAATAAATTAATTATCATAATTATCTACAAAAATAAAGCCAATAAAACTTTTTATTTTTTTAAAAGGGAGTTTTTTTTTTTTATTAAAAACTCTTTAAAAAACTGTTTAAAATTTATATGAATTGCACGTGTAAAATTCATTTAGGAGACCAATTAATTAACATTGAATTAATCTCTGCAAGTCCATTTCACCAGTTCATTGACAATTTTATTTTATTTTCCTAACTGTTATTCCTGTTTGATAGCATGGGTCATTGGATACGAGTTATTTAAGGTTGAGCACGATGATCTGAAATATATCAGGATAAACTTTATTATTGTTCAGCTATAACAATTAGCTTGCAAATGTTTATTCTTATTAAAATTCATCTATGAAAGATGAACCCGATCGATAGTAATCAGTGATCTTCTAGACATCCTCTCTTTAACTTCTTTTAGCATAAAAGCATTTATATATATAATTTAATGACTTTTGTCCCTTATACGCGGATGTAAGAGGTCGCATGGGGGTTAAATTATTTGAATTAGCGTAGTAAATTGACTGAAAATAGGCCTCGATCCCCACGCCTTGTCAAACAGAATCATTCTTAAGATAATGTTCTGGATCCGCACATGTCCCTCAGTAACACATTTTTAAGACAAGGGTGAAAAAACGTAGAATATTCTTATGTTAATTAAGCATTACATTACGGGCTAATTTTAACATTTCGTCCTTGTTACTTATTCTTGTACTCTAAACTAAATGTGGTTTGAAAAGGGAATTTTATGATGTACTTTTTTTTCTAAAACACTTGTTAAAATTTATGCTACGTTGCACTTGTAAGATTTAGCAAGGAAATCGAATAATTAACATTGAATTCATCTACGCAAGTCATTAATTCTGGGGAAAAAAATGCTGTCCTTGACGAAAACTGGAAAAATAATAGATGTCCATCTTGCCCTTAATTGCTGTTGCATAATAGTTTTTAACTAATTAAGATCTTGTTCTTTTGCCAAAACATTAAACGTATATAATCTGCATGTGAATAATTCATGGTTGTTGTGCTTTATGACTGACCTGAATGATTCATAAAAAAATCCCGAAAATATAAACTTAAAAAGGCAAAGAATTTTTAATATTCATTCACTTAAGAAACTTAGATTCGTAGACATGCTGTTGATTGTGATATGTACTCTCCTTTTTGCATTGGTAAGTATCATTTTTACTTTAACTTGTGCGGGTTTAATCATAAAATTGTAATTTTAGTACACTTTTTTCATGAAATAAATTAAAACCTTAAGCAGTGTTATTTTTGTCACTTAATGAATATTTTTTATTCAAGTGCTTATAATCAAGATTTATTACATGTTTATCTCAATATACGATGAATATCACTCATGGGATAAATTTTTAATATTCCACTGTGTGTTCTTACGCCACGTGACGTCATATTTAAACATTACGTAGGTTAAGGCTGTTGATTGACGTAGAATGAAAAATTCAAAAATAAATTTAGTTGAAGTGTGGAGTTTTAAATGTAAAGCATTTAATGCTGTTTTAATTTTTTCATGAATTGTTATAAAAATGCTCGAAAATGAAATTTTCATTTATTAATCTTCAAGGAACTTTTTTCCATGCGTAAAGTTGTTGACGTCTTGCAGTAGATGTGTTGTGCGGCTCACAATTATAATTTTTACAGAAAGGATTGAGGTTTAATAAAAGACATGGTAAAACATGTGATAAAAAGAATCTCTCATGGTTTGCGATGGTATACGATTTTTATCCAACTCGTTGTGTGTTGTCTCTCTCCTTGCCAAGGCTCGGGGATAGAAAACACACAACTCGTAGGATAAAAATCATTTACCATCGCAAACAATGAGAGATCCTATATTTATTTAACGATATTTTTTATTTCACAAAAAAACTTGTATTAAAGAGACTTACATTTACACTGATTATCTCCACTTCCTTCTCTTCCTTTCTAGCTCCATTTGTTACCACCAAATCTTTTGCAAATATTTAATGATCATGTGGTTGAAATTTAAAATTTTTAAGAGGTAAAAGAGTTTTCCTTTAATAACCTTCTTTGTGTTGTACGACTTTTATTTTAGTTCTTAAGTAGAGTTTTAAGTACGTTTTATGACAATGTTTACAGTTGATCAAGCTAATGGTATCTAGGGTCAAAATTTTAAACGGCATCGAAAATAATGCTTAATTAGATAATTGACATAAAAAGCCGAAACAAACACGTTGAAAATATCTTAAACGTAGCGTTTTTTGAAAACATTTTCAGATCATTGAAAGTTCTCGAAAAGTTTCAGACAGGAAAAAACCCTGCCAGAATTCTGAATACTTTTAATTTCCAATATTTATTCTGGGCTTTGATTTTATCGGCGATGCAATTTTTTTTCTTGCAAAAAAGTTAAAGTTATTTCAAATATAATCCGATAAAGCAAACCAAAAAAAAAAAAACTCAACAAATGCTTAGATTAACTGCGAATATAAAAATTATTCTTTTCATGAAGATTGATAGGTTAAAACAAAACCCATTATGTGCTTATATTGAAGTTAATTGAGGTTAACAAATTCAGGATGTAATGTCAGATTAAATCGTTGTTATCTAACATTAATTTAACCTTTGTTGACCTTTTTGATTTGTTTAGCAGGCACAAGGTCAGAATACAGGATCGCCTTTCCCTGCCCCCTTCTGTCCCTATGGACTAAGGACCAAACCTGGACAATGTAACCTACAGATGATCTCCCCCTGTGATTGTAATCTTAACAACATCAGGTGTGGGCATGACGGTGAATGTCCCAGCAGTAAGTTTTCCTTCTTTTTTTCCAATTGACGTCATCTTATTTATAGAAAGGTGAACCCGTAAGGTTAATACAGAGTTAAAGATATATATTTTGATAATTATGCCTTTTCTATTTTAAAAAAACCAGTTAAATGTTTAATAATTATTTTTCTAAATTATGGTTGATGAATGTTCTGAATGATTTTGAAAATCAACCTTTTTAATTTTTTTTAAAGTTTTTAAAAAAGTCAATCCTACCATGCTGTTTATCATTTTCTACAATGCTTGGTATTTGTGTGTTTAATGGGCATATGTCAAAAGGTTGTTTTTTTTAATTTTTTTTTATATAAAAATAATATCTCTAAATTTTCGTTACAGACTACAAGTGCTGTTCATGGGGATGCGGGTGCAGAGATATGTGTGTTCCTCCGGGGGTCACTGAGTGGCCAGGTATGTCTTAATCTCTTTACCCTTATTCTATACATCAGGTATAAAATGATGATTGTACACCTAGTAAAACAAAATGTAGAATATGATGGGTTTTAAAGAGTGATTATGAATTTTTTTCGTAATCTGTAACGTAATCTTTGAAATTAGACTTTATTTGCTTACCTTTATGCTATATCAGGAAAACAAAACCCTAAAATTTGCATACTTATACAGAAAGGTGTGTGATAAAACGCTGATATAGAAATTTAGACAATCAATATGAATATATATTAAAAGAAAAATAATTTGAAAGGTGAATTCTGCTTTTTATCTAAAATAGATAACAACAGATAACAAAAATAATACAAAAGAGTTATATCAATGGACAGATTTGTTTCTCTTTGTCAGTGTTTATGTGGTTTAGTTGTAAAATAACTCTGAAAAAAACCCCGACCAAATGACAACACTTAACAATTCATTCGAAAGAGAGTTCATTGAATATCAAGTTATGAGTTTTGTTTTTGTGTTAAACTTAACAGATTAATTGATAACTGTTTACAAAATGTCAAGTCTATAACACTTTGCTATCAACCCATAAGAAAAAAATTCCCGACCGAATGACAAGACATAGAAAAGCATTTCTTCGTTTGAAAAACACTTTGCTATCAACCAATGAGAAACCAAACATTAACTTTGAAGGCTTATTTACTCAATACAATTCAGTGGCGTAACGTTCATTAAGGGAAATCAGTCTAGCAATTAACTACACTTAATTTTGTTACCTCTTAGTAGAATATTATAACATGAAACAAATTAGCTGTAATTCAAGACATGTACCTGCAAATAGTCGATTCTTTAATAATCCTAGCAATCATTCTTTTCTAGAAGGTTCTAGAATGTGAGGTTAAAAGCGAAAATATTTAAGGAGGCCGACTTTAGAATGCATTGCGCATGTTACTGCGCATTCTAATATAATATAGTTGTTTTATACTGCTTATGATTTTTTTTCGATATCATTTATAAAATTGAACACAATAAACAAAATACAGATAAAAATATTAAGATTTTTAAAGGAAATTTTTATTTTTAATACGATTTTTACGTTGTGCGGTAGGGGAGCATTTCCATTGCGCTTTTATGACGTTATGATAAAATGAAGCTTTGTAGGAGTACGTTATAAGAAATAACATAAAAGAAAAAGTAAAAATTGTACGCTGTTGAAATTTTATAAACAGAATGATGCTATCCTCGAGGATATTTTCCTTATTTTTGGAATGAATCCATTATACCAATCATCATTCGTGATGATCCAAATATATAGCAAAATTTGGTGCATTTTAATATTTTGAGATGGCCCCCACTAAAAACCAGACGGCAGAATTTTGTGTTTTTTACTTATAATGTAGGAAATGATATTACTTATCATATATAACAATTTCAGAAAAAAGCTATTGTAGTATTTTTTAAAACTGCTTTGATGTGCGGAAAATGACAGTTTCCTATATATTCCTATAGTAAATGTACCTCTATTTATAGATGGTCCCTAAAAAGAACCAGACGGTCGATTTTCATGAACCTTCGCATATAAACTAGAGTTGGTTTAAATTACATATGGTTAAAAAATAAAGAGTTATGCTATTGTAGTTTTTTCGCAAAAAACCCCAAATCGGCCTCCTAAAATTTTTGGAGAATTAAAGTCAAACAACAGGACTAAGTCCTTTGCAAGAGTACAATGCGCAGTTAATATTACAAGTCCATATATGTTACCGAAGGCTGTATACTTTTTGATTTCAGTTGAGCGACCTCTATCTTCCCGCTGTGAGCTGCCAGTAGTAGCTGGACCTTGCAAAGCACGCATTCTACGTTATTATTTTAACAGAAGAACAGGGCGATGCGAAACATTCTTTTACGGAGGATGCTGTGGGAATGCAAACAACTTTGAAACTTTGTCAGCATGCACCAGCATTTGTCAATCGAATTCTTACAAATAAGCCTTAGTTTAATAAAAAAGAAGCTTGCAAAGAAATGTTTTGTTTTGTTTAAACAATTTTGCTATATTCTTACTACTTGACAATTTATTTTTTAAAAGTTACAACATTAAATCTGACTTTTGGTGGACCCCATGGTATCTGAATTGTAATTGAATTATCCGGGAACGGTAATTGACAAGGTGACTGCCGGTTACTTTTCAGTTACCATTCATTCGACTGAAAGACAGAAACAAATTTATGACCACTCAGTGCTTTTGTTACCTCTAAGTCAAGTTTCAGTTACCACTCAGTCATTTTTCAGTTACCACTCA
This sequence comes from Magallana gigas, assembly GCF_963853765.1. Lineage (NCBI taxonomy): Eukaryota > Metazoa > Mollusca > Bivalvia > Ostreida > Ostreidae > Magallana > Magallana gigas. The sequence goes on along the minus strand of NC_088853.1, from coordinate 15,667,792 downwards.
GACATGTTCAGTTACCAGTCAGTCGTGTTTGAGTTACCACTCAGTCATATTATTATACCACTCAGACATGTCTAGATTACCATCAAGTCATATTTGAGTTACCTTTGAATATGGTAAAACCACAAAGCTCTGTAAAGCTTTCCAGTTGTCTTGATTTAAAAAGTACATTCTTTCTTTGAAATAAAGGGACGTTTAAAAAGCGATGGCACTTGACAGGTGCATGGGCTAAGATACTTAAGCTATGTGAAGTGAGACGTAGCTAATCCTATCTGACAAGGACTCTCGGTAATTTGAAAGTGATTTTGAAAGTCGGGAGTGTTGATATATGCTACTCATAGGGGTCTAGCGTTATCTTTCTATTGTATAATGCTGGATATATGTCATGTTTCGTGTACATTTTATTTTTTGTTACGAAAGATTTGTCGTACGACTTAATTTTTTATGTTGGAAAACCGCGCCATACTCGATGTATGCACAACTCTGATTCTCTGTATCGAGGCTTGTAATCCACAGTGTAAGTCTTTTGACATTTGTAAACTAGGTTATTTCAACATATTTTTATGTGAATTATCTGTATGTTTCATGTCAGTAATGCTAAGCGATGCATATTCTTGAAATCTTGTATTTTATGTTTACCATGTGCTCGGTGTATGGGGCGCCATTTTGTCCATCATATTTCTGGTCATTTAATTTCGAGTTGCAGTTGATTAATTTACTTTAACTTGCTGTTTATCATATGAATAGACTGAATTCAACTGTTTAAATCATATGTGTAAGGTTTCATAATCTAATTGCAAACTCTGTCCTAATATTTTTTGTATGGAAACCTGTACCAGTCATTGATTGTTACTTTTTTTTTGTTACAGCTTTTTACCGTCGTCTGAGACGGTTATCTGTCTCCCAAATAAACTGATTTCACCGACACTTGTGAGTCCGACTTTTATTGGGGCAGAACAGTAAAAAGACTAGGATGTCTACCTCAGCAGAGCAGATCACTCCCGACTCAACAGAGGGCACCCAGGTCACTCCTGACCCTACAGAGGATGCCCGGGAATCACAGACGACTGATGGCAAGAGGCAGTACGTCACACAAGATGAAGAGGAGTATCAGGAAGAGTACTATCAGGATGAGGACTCCTTTGCCGACATCTTAGCGAAGAAGAGGGCTGATGTAAGCCGAGCAAAGGCTAGGATGGCATACACCGCCAGAGAATTGGAGCTCAGGAAACAACGAGTGGAACTCGATGCTGCAATGGAAATGCTACATCTCGAGAGAGAGGCTGCAGAAGCTGAAGCTGATTGTCAAGCCTTTGAATCGACCATGATACAGATGTCACCTATGAAGAGACGAACGAGTTCCTTAGGCGAAGTCAGCAACTTTAAACCAGGACAGGATCAATCCACTCCACGTCAACCTTCTGCATCGCCAGGACTACTGACCGGTACTTCCGATCCGACTCAACTTGACCCGGATGCACAACCCTATGTACCTGCAGCACAGCCTTTGGTTCCTGACACACAGCCGTCCATGCCTGTCGCACAACCGTACGTGCCTACTGCACAGCCTTATGTGCGTGCCGCACAGCCGTACGTGCCTACTGCACAGCCTCACGTGCCTGCCGCACAACCTTACGTGCCTGCCGCACAACCTTACGTGCCTGCCGCACAGCCTCATGTGCCTGACGCACAGCCTCATGTGCCTGCCGCACACCCTCACGTGCCTACCGCACACCCTCACGTGCCTGTCGCACAACCGTATGTGGCTGCCTCACACCCCTTATCACCACTTGTGACTGATCAGGGACCACAAGTAACTGATGTTACCCGATTCCTCCTGAGGAAGGACTTGCTATTCTCCAGACTTACTCACTTTGACGATAGACCAGAATCATACAGTGCCTGGAAACACAGCTTTATGTGTGTAGTGAATGAGCTTCAAGTCTTGGACTCCGAGCAGATGGACCTTCTTATCAAGTACTTAGGTCCGGAATCTAAGAAGCACGCAACAAGCATGAGGACATCCAACATCTTCGACATCTCAAGAGGACTAAGAAGACTTTGGGAAAGGTTGGATGAGCGCTATGGTGCACCAGAACATGTGGAAGCATCCGTAAGAGCCAAACTGTTGAGTTTCCCAAAGCTTGGCAACAGAGATCATCAAAAACTTTACGATCTGTCAGACATTCTTATGGAGATGAAGTTTTTGAAGGAGGATCCGAAGTACAGTGCAATGTTGGCCTATCTAGACTCATCCTCAGGGATTAGACCCATCATTTCAAAACTTCCGTATGGCCTGCAGGAGAAATGGACCAACAGAGCCATGAAGTACAAGCTTGAACATCAGACTGTGTTTCCACCCTTTGGTGTGTTTGTTGACTTCATGAAGGAGATGAGCAGAGTGAAAAACGACCCAAGTTTTGCGTATCACACTGACGCTAACCACAACGAAAAGCAGCCTATGAACGTTCCAAGGGGAAGAGTGAACACGAAGAAAACCACAGTGTATCAACCAACAGGATCCGGAAATCTGAACGAGCCGAAGCTTGATGTGTGTATAATTCACACCGGTCCGGGTGTTAAACACAGTGTCAATAACTGTCGAGTGTTTAAGGCCAAGCCTATTGAAGAACGTATGAAGTTGCTCCGTGAACACAGACTCTGTTTTCGGTGTTGTTCCGCAAGTCATAGGAAACAAGACTGTAAAGAGGCCATCATGTGCAAGGAATGCGGAAGTGAGTTCCACACTACGTCTCTCCATGTTGATTCGTCACCAGCTCCTACCACTGGAAGGGCCTCATCAGTTCATGGCGGGGAGGAGGCTCCTAGGCGTCAGCAAGTAACAAAAGAACAGCACGTCACAACCATAAACAGCAACTGCACAGAAGTAGGGAAGGAATTTAAGGGAAAATCTTGTGCAAGAATTGTTCCCGCGACTGTCACCTATGATGGAAGAGCTGTCTCTCTGTATGCTATGCTTGACGACCAGAGTAACAAGACCTTGGCTAAGAAGGAATTGTTTGACTTGCTGAACATCAATACAGAGACAATACCTTACCTGATGACGTCATGTTCTGGACAAGTGACAACCTTCGGGAGAACTGCCTCAGGACTCTATATTGAATCAGCCAGGGGTGAGACCAGACTACCCTTGCCGTGCACGTTAGAGTGTGATGAAATACCGAACAACTACCAAGAGATCCCTACACCTGACGTTGCTCTTCAGCACAAGCACATGCGGGATATAGCCGGCGACATCCTACCCATTGACGCTTCAAGAAAAATTCTGTTGCTGATAGGAAGAGACCTTCCTCAAGTCCACCATGTTCTTGAGCAGCGCATAGGACGTGACCACGAACCATTTGCACAGAGGTCACCCCTTGGTTGGACGATCATCGGCGACACATGCTTGTCTGGACAACACAGACCAAGAGCTGCGAATGTGTACAAGACCTTCATCACGGACAGCGGACGTGGAACTATTCTTGAACCATGTGCCCAGTACTTATCCGTGAGAGAGAAGCTTCCAACCAGAGATGTGACAAACAGATTACGGGTATCTGACACTTCATCTGATGAACACTTATTCAGACGCACACCAGATGATAACAAAGTGGGATCATCAGTGGAAGATAGGATGTTTATGGACATCATGAACAAAGAACTATTGATAGGTGAGGATGGAAAGTGGGTAGCTCCCCTACCCTTCCGCCAACCAAGATTACGACTACCAAACAACTATGAGGTTGCATTGAGACGTGCACGAGCCTTGGACGCAAGTCTCAAGAGGGATCCAGTAAAGAAGGAACACTTTGCGACCTTTATGACAAAGCTGTTCGACAACGATCATGCTGAGAAAGCACCCACTTCCAAGTCAACGCAGGAGCAGTGGTTTCTTCCTCTCTTCGGGGTCTACCACCCTCAGAAACCTCACCAGATCCGGGGCGTATTTGATTCCTCTGCGAAGTTCAAGGGAACCTCTTTGAACGACCAACTGCTGTCTGGCCCGAACCTCACCAACAGCTTGCTTGGAGTGTTGCTTCGTTTCAGGAAGGAGATGATTGCTGTCGTAGCAGACGTGCAGCACATGTTTCACTGCTTCACCGTCAGAGAAGAGCACAGAGACTTTCTCAGCTTCCTTTGGTACAAGGACAACGAGATCGGAACGGAACTAACAGAATTCCGAATGAAGGTCCACGTTTTTGGTAATAGTCCTTCTCCGGCCATAGCGACACTGGGCCTCAGGAAGATCTCAGAACTATCTGAGGAAAGCCATGGACCTGATGTCAAGGAGTTCATCAAGAGGAACTTCTACGTTGATGATGGTCTGACATCATGCTCAACAAGCCAAGAAGCAGTAGACCTGATGCGCAGAACCCAGGACGCATTGAAGCAATACGGGAACCTAAGGCTCCACAAGTTCGCATCAAACAGCGCGGATGTCATGAAGGCGTTTGAGCCACGAGACTTAGCACAGGACATCTACGACCTGAACCTTGATGAGGACCAGCTCGTGCAACGGAGTCTTGGTATGCGATGGAACTTGTCGAGTGATATGTTCGAGTTCCGCATCTCTACTGATGACAAGCCCACAACACGCAGAGGTGTACTATCGACAGTGAACAGCCTCTTCGATCCATTAGGCTTTCTCTCACCTGTTATCATCAGCGGGAAACTCATTCTTAGAGACGTAGTGACCTGTACCTCAGACTGGGATGAGCCGCTGCCGGACCATATTCTGGCAAGCTGGGAAGAGTGGAGTTCATCTCTGAAGGAGTTGGAGAAGATCCACATACCCAGAACAACCGTGGTACATCTTAGCAAGGCAGTAAGAAAGGAACTGTGGACATATGCGGACGCGTCAGAGAAAGCCATAGCTGCCGTTTCTTACATGAAGGTGTACTACGAAGATGGCTCTGCGATGACTGGATTTCTACTAGGGAAGTCTAAAGTGGCACCAGTATCAGGCCATACCATACCCCGTTTAGAGCTTTGTGCAGCTGTTCTAGCCATTGAGATATCGCAGATAGTCATGGATCACATGGACATAATGTTCGACTCGGTGAAGTATTTTTCCGACAGTCGTGTGGTATTGGGGTATATCCACAATGATAAGAGACGATTTTTTATTTACGTCTCCAACAGGGTCGAGAAAATCAGAAGCCTTAGTGAGCCGTCGCAGTGGAACTTTGTGCCGACACACCTCAACCCTGCTGACGAGGGCACTAGAGGCGTAGTTCCTAAGGACATTGGAGAGTGTGCTTGGCTTAGAGGAACTACTCACCTGCAGCGCATTGACGACGAAACCAAGGCAGAAGGGTTTCCCCTACAGGAACCTCTGTCAGACAGAGAAGTCAGACCTGTATGTTTGAAGACTGAGTGTGAACCTATGCTTGGAACTCAGAGATATGAGAAATTTTCCAGCTGGGACAGATTGGTCGAGGGTATCGCCCTGCTCCAGCGATTCATCATAAGCAGAAAGGGAGGTAAATCACAGATTTTACCGAAGTCCATAGACTACTCTCAAAGAGCAGAAAACTACATTATCAAGACAGTGCAAAGAGAAGTCTATTGTGAGGAGATTTACTGTCTGAGGTCCAAACAACCATTGCCGAAGAATAGCAGCATTCTTGCATTGAGTCCGTTCCTCGACGACGATGGTATTGTTAGAGTTGGTGGACGCTTAAGACATCTCAACGATGCGACTGTCTGCAAGAACCCTATACTGATACCGGGGAAGCATCACATTGCGACCTTACTTGTACGCAAGTACCATCAACTGGTGCAACACCAAGGGCGCCACTTTACGGAGGGAAAGGTCAGGTCCTGTGGGTTCTGGGTCACCGGCTGCAAGCGCCTTGTTTCGTCCCTCATTCACAAGTGTGTTACTTGTCGGCGACAACGTGGGAGCTTCGCAACCCAGAAGATGTCTGACTTGCCTACAGACCGCATACTGCCAGGAGAGCCACCGTTCACTTCGGTGGGAGTAGATATCTTTGGGCCCTGGGACGTCGTGACTCGTCGCACTCGGGGAGTTCCAGCCAACGGCAAACGATGGGCAGCACTGTTCACATGTCTGGTGACACGCGCAGTCCATGTCGAGGTAGTAGAGGAGATGTCCGCATCATCCTTCATCAACGCCCTGAAGCGCTTTACAGCCATACGAGGACAGGCAAAGGAGTACCGTTCCGACAGAGGAACCAACTTTGTTGGCGCTACCGACCCTCTACAGATCGACGCAATCAACGTGGAAGATCGTCAGGTCAAGGATTTCCTGCACTCTCGGGGGACAACCTGGATTTTCAACCCGCCCCATGCATCCCATATGGGTGGAGCTTGGGAGCGCATGATAGGGTTGACACGGCGCATATTGGACAACATGTTGAAGGATCATTCAGCACAGGGTCTTACGCACGAGGTACTTACCACCTTTCTGGCCGAGGCAAGTGCGATCATAAATTCTCGCCCACTTACCGCCGTTTCGTCAGATCCAGACTCGCCTTTTGTCCTTACCCCAAGCATTTTGCTTACTCAGAAGACGGATGTACCGACCGAAGCTGTATGCGACACAACTGCTAAGGACCTCTTCAAGGTACAGTGGAAGAGAGTACAGCACCTCGCCAAGATGTTCTGGGACAAATGGAAGAAGGAATACCTGCATACCTTGCAAGCGCGTAAGAAGTGGCATCATGGTCAACGTAACATTAGTGTTGGTGACATAGTGTTGTTAAAGGATGTTGAAACCCATCGCAACAACTGGCCGCTTGGACGCATTACTGCAACGTTTCCTGGCAAGGACAACTTGGTTCGCAAGGTTGAAGTACGTGTCAGCAAGGACGGCAAGACCACCTCTTACGTCAGACCAGTGACGGAACTCATTTTATTATTGGAGAACTGAATGTTTTCTGTACTAAATTGTATTCAAATCTTGTGTGATATAATTTTATATATCAGACGGGGAGTGTCATGTTTCGTGTACATTTTATTTTTTGTTACGAAAGATTTGTCGTACGACTTAATTTTTTATGTTGGAAAACCGCGCCATACTCGATGTATGCACAACTCTGATTCTCTGTATCGAGGCTTGTAATCCACAGTGTAAGTCTTTTGACATTTGTAAACTAGGTTATTTCAACATATTTTTATGTGAATTATCTGTATGTTTCATGTCAGTAATGCTAAGCGATGCATATTCTTGAAATCTTGTATTTTATGTTTACCATGTGCTCGGTGTATGGGGCGCCATTTTGTCCATCATATTTCTGGTCATTTAATTTCGAGTTGCAGTTGATTAATTTACTTTAACTTGCTGTTTATCATATGAATAGACTGAATTCAACTGTTTAAATCATATGTGTAAGGTTTCATAATCTAATTGCAAACTCTGTCCTAATATTTTTTGTATGGAAACCTGTACCAGTCATTGATTGTTACTTTTTTTTTGTTACAGCTTTTTACCGTCGTCTGAGACGGTTATCTGTCTCCCAAATAAACTGATTTCACCGACACTTGTGAGTCCGACTTTTATTGGGGCAGAACAATATAATCTACATTTTAACGTTCATTGTGAAAGAAAGTTTTGTAGTAAAGGAAGACCGTCCGGATCAGGAATGCGGAATTCCGGATAAATAATTACACAAACAACATATATGTTCCCAAATAAAACCGGCCGTAAACTGAAGCGTCCGGATATATGGCGTCCGGATATCTGATGCCCCACTGTTTCTGATATTATGCCTCGGACTCCTAATCTTCGGCAAACACATCTATTCATCGGACCCCCCCCCCCCACCCCCCACCCCCCTGGTAAAAGTTGAAAAAATGTAATGGATATTCGCAAGTACATTATACATATTATGGATTTATGCTCACGATCTATTTTTAACATCGCATCTTATCTTGGCCATTATTTTATGTAATTGAACTTTTTTTTTTAAATTTTAATCATTTAAAGAAATGAAAGACCCAAAATTTCTATCACAGTATTTCAATCTATTGTATCTATTTTCATGATATAAATGAGTCCTAGTGTCATAGAGAAAAAAGAAGAAAATAAAATAACAACGACGTTTCTTATATACAACTATGAATAGATTACTACAGTTGTTAAGAAGAAGGGTGGCTTTAAACTTTTAACAAGACAGTCCTATGTGTATTGATGCATCCCTCCCATGCTTTTTTTGGTGGGTGGATGAAAGCTATAGAATAAACAAACGTACGTGAATGTTCACGATATCAGAAAACAAATACATTAATTAACAAAAACGATTCTTTAAATGAAGATTTTATATTGTTGAAGCAGTGACCCTTAGTCAAAAGGGAGTTTCGGAGTGTTTCTAGAATGTCTTACTTCAATATGAAGCAACAACATTATAATGGGGTAAGAAATAAGTATTTACTTTTAAAGGAATGATCAGTTGTCGTCATGAAATGTTTTTATGTTATGCCAAAAGTAAACCATGCATTTAATAAAATAATTTGTGTTGTTTTGTTGTTTTTTGAATAGCAAAGAACGAATAAACTTTAGTTTACGTATAGTAGACGAATTGTGCTTCCGAATGAAATTCTAGCGTATGTAAAGAAAAAAAGAGATTAAAATCATTATATAACTGTTTGAATGTTGCAATCTCAAGCCAAATACATCAAACTAATGTCCCTTAGAGATAAATCAAATTGGATTTGAGTTTCTTGAAGATTTACACAAAGCTGCCCCTGTATAATAAACAAAGTAGTATGAAAGTATTATAGTGGAAAGAGATGTTTCACAAATAGTGAAGTTTGAATGCCTCATACGATTACAGCTGTGATTGGCCTTAACTGATCACACAAAGCAGTTCCTGACATCATCTTTATATTTAATGTATATATGATTTTTTTTTAAACTGAAACATCCTGCCAGTTTCAAAGAATTCTAATAAATAAAATTTGTTTATTTTCATTCTTTTTTTTAAATCTTGGTATCGTATCAGACACTTATTAAAAATTCATTTTCAGAAGGCTGGATAATTTACTTTAAAGTTATCTATATCTATATATAATATTTTGTGACAATAAACTATTATTTAATTCAGAAAAAATTCAAATATTTTAACGTCAAACAATTTGAACAACTTTAAACAATTTATTTTTATCTTTATTCAGAGCTCTTTGTTAGAAGGAGATTATTAAAGCGTAAAATTTTCACAGCTATTAAGCCCTCTTAAGGACTATTTCTGGTGTGAAAGCCAGTGATATGGACCATGACCTGTTGTATGGAGTCTCATCATCTCAAGACTTTATACTTTCCAAGGCCACTTCTTACTGTTTTTGAATTACAAAATATTACCTGACGTCGCTGAAGAACGCAATTGTTTCCTGTTTTGTCCAAAATTAGTTGATATGTTAATTTAATTTATTGCATGTGCTTAACACATGGTGTAAAAAGGTATTTATCACCACGAATCGCCGTTTTAATCAAATAATTAAATAAAACCTTGCATAAAAAGATTGTTTAAAAGTGCAAGAAATTCATGCATCGCTGATTTCTAATTTTGATAAAAAGGATAAAAACCTTTTTCATTTATGCATTGCCGACGCAGTCTTATGCACAACACAAACAGAATTATTCGTCTACCGTTACAACGTTGATTTTCTTTTCATTGAATCCCTGTATTCGTTAATTATGCTGGTGATTCTGTTATCTGTTTGTGTTCTTACACTGGTAAGTCTCATTTTTTCAAATATAAAAACGTAATACATTTTATATTCTAATGACTGTGTTTTTTCTCGAGTTATACAATCAACCAAGAAATTTAAATAACAATGCCTTATTAATTGATGGTCACATATATAGTGTATGAATGACAATTGTGGATAAATGAAAATTCAAAATGCCATACAAAAAATAGTTGTGCATATTTACAACATTATTTTAAAAATTGGCATTTCATTGAATGAACACAAACACACATACACACAAAGGTCATTTTATGTCTGTATAGCTTTTTCTGTTCTATTTTGTTCTCTCTCTCGGTCTCGTTTTATTGTTGAAACAATTCTCTTTTCAACTACAAACTCTTCGTTCTGAAAAATTATCATTATAAACTGAAACTATTTTATATTGACTTCTTGTTACCATGCATATTATTAAAGCAATTAAAGCTTATTTACTTAAGATGTTAATTTTCCTCTGGAGTTATCAATTCATTACCGATGCATATCAACTACATTTTTATCATTTGATGAAATTAAGTTACGAAAGCGAATCGGCAAAACAACATACAATAAATTGATAAATAAAAAATTGATTACGCATGTTAATGTTGTGTTGCATTATTAAACTATTATCTAATGCTTATATTAACCTTATTGGTGAAATGCATCATTTTATCAACTAAATTGGTAAAAAATTACAGATCACAGTTGAAGTAAATAGTAACAGCAAGAACAGCTTTTTCAAAAACCAGTTTACACTGGTTTTTACATCATAATATTGAAACGAACCTTGAAAAAAAATCCATGAAAAACAAAATCTTGAAATTTTGCGTTTTTCAATAGCATCAACTTTGCTGTTAAAAATTGTAAGACAGTTTTAAAGGTTTTCTTTACCGATAACATAGAAATCAATGTGTGGAAACTACTTATGTTAATTACATGTAAATTCATACACACTGATTGGGTCATTGCATTTAGAATCATTTAAATATCACCAAAAAATATTATTGATACATTAAAACTCGGTCATAGCGAATTCATAGGAATTATGGATTTACTTCGTAATACCCATCTTCGTACGAAACGAGTTTTATTATAGTACTTGCGATAATAAAAGTGTTGTTCTCATTTATATAGAAATTTGTTTTCCCAGAACAACTCAAATCCAATTAGATTAATATTGATGAGAGTTACAAAATCTCAGTATATTCTTTTTATGGTGATTTAATAAAAAAGTATATCCAACGGTAGGTTAACATATACAAACTTTTTCCAGAATTTGTTCGAAAAACATCTATTGTTTTTCGAATTATCTTTTAAAGTTAATATTTTTTGCAAACGTGCTATTTTTACCGGGTTTTTGAATATATATCTTGACATAATAATTAATTAAGTATGTGTCTAATCAATATGGACATGATGGATCTATTTTCACAGGTTCAAGGTCAGACCCCTTCGCCGCCTTTCCCCGCCCCTAGCTGTTCAATCCAAACCAAACCCGGACAATGCAGCCTACAAATGGGTTCTTTTTGCGACTGCGATCAAAACAATGTGAGATGTAGCCACGATGGAGAATGTCCCGGAAGTGGGTTTGCTCCCTCTTCCCATCCTAATTCGCTGCATTCGTATTGAATTCCAATTTACCACAAAACACATCTAAAAATTTTATACCTGATTTAGACCAATCATACTTGTTCTTTTACGATTCATGCGAGATATGAAGGCAGCGACATTGCAGGAAAATACATCTTATCCGAATTAGCACCGAAGAAGGCATTGTATTAATTTTATTTACACCTGTGTATAAAATAATGAATTGATATTAAGAAGCAAAAGTAACTAAACATAACTAAAAGATACTAACTTATTTTCAATGTACATCAGTACGTTTCAGAAAAGAAATAGCCAAATTGTCTTTGTTGAATTTGTGTCCGCCATGATCATTATTATTTCGCACAGTCCGTGATTTTTCTTAAATGGCTGAAGGTTTCGACCGATCGATAAACTAGTTGGAACTTGATCGCATCGATTTCAGTCCTGTCAGTTTCTATAGAGCTATGAATTACAATCAATTTCTGTAAGAAATAGCGGGAATCGTAATTAATAGATGTAAATATTTTCATGTGAAATCACGCATTTCTTTAATGAGTTAAATGTCTCGAATTTTTCCCGTTCTTTTTAAAAATTATCCCGTAGTTTTTCAAAGAAACTTTATTTTATATTATAATGATTTGCTACTAGAAATAGTTCATTTTTCTCATACAGCTATAAAGTATTATGTTAATCAATTTATATTCATGTATCTAACGAAAAAAGGTCAATATTGAACACAGTCAACTGCAAATTACAGAACAACTTTCATACAGGATATAAAAAATTATCCCAATGATTGCATAAATTTTACCCAGTATGAATCAACAAACAAAATATGTATCTGAATGTGTCAATGAGTATTTATTCTCTTTACAGACTTCAAGTGCTGTTCATGGGGTTGTGGATGCAGAGCTATGTGTGCTCCTCCTGGGGTCACTGAGTGGCCAAGTAAGTCCGTATCTATGTATCTTTTAAAATCCAACGTTCGGAAAAAATATTTGTTTATCAGGTTTGATATTGTAGTTGGTGAACAATAGGCAATAAATGATATGAAAAGTGTCTGGCACATTCGAAAGAGTGTCATTTGATTCATTATAAAAACATGACTTCATATGTAAATAAATAAAAGTATAAGTGGTCTATATCATGAATCAAGAGATTTTCAGTTAGCTGAGGTTAGCGCTGTTTGCATATTTTAATAAAAAAATGTTTTGAAAAATTTATATAGAAGCAATGCTTTTCTTCAAAATCCAATGTGATAACAGATGGTGAACCAATAGTAAATTTAAACAAAATTCAATTTTTTAAAAATGATTACTGTTTACAATTAAAAAAAACCCAAATTCTTTCTTTTCAGTTGACCCACCTCTATCTACTAAGTGTGAACTGCCTGTTGTGCCAGGGCCTTGCGAAGCATTGATTCTCCGCTACTATTACAATTCAAGCACAAGGCGGTGCGAGCAATTCTCCTATGGAGGATGTTGTGGAAATGCCAACAATTTTGAAACTTTAGCTGCATGCACTAACGCATGTCCCTCGAGTTCATACAATTAATTTCTTTTTAAATATGAACTGGAAAGCAATAAAATTATGAAAAACAACACAAACTATTTTCGCCATTATTTGTGGTATGAACACTGACAGACAATTCTCAAACTAGTTAATAAATCTAATGATGGTCGTGTCCAACACTGTTTTTGAAAGCCTTTCATTTTTTTTTTTGGATGGAACTGTTTCGAATATTTTTTTCCGGTTAAAAAAACATTTTTTAATAACATGTGCAAGTTCACGTTTCAGTGTTATAATAATGCTCATTGAAAATCCTGAGCACAAGCTCTGCACGTATGAAAATACATGTAATACCAGTATCATATACATGTGCCATTGCAATCCCTAGACATGATATAGCATTAAGGCCAATATATGTTATTTTGCATAATATTATATGAAAAGGGAATCATTGGATAGCATACATCTTGTAATTAATAAGTATCATGGAAAATGGAAAAGAACTCTATATATGTATGTGGTATTTAGTGTTTGTAAGATTGGACGAACAAGCGTTATCTGAAGAAAAAAATTATAATGTCAATATTTCATTCATAGAACTGTTATTTTCTTTTATTTGCCAATCATTTTGAGATTTAGTTGAGATTCAGTTGAGATTTATAATAATTTCAATCAATATTTTACATATTTATTGGTTTGTTTATAGATTTTAAAAACGCAGCAGTGCTTTTTAATTAATTTGTTAATTTATATTAAAAAGATAAAAATGACTTGTTAAGTGTACACCATCGTAAAAAGTGGATTTAAATAGGGTTTTCGATGTCATACATATCTAATTGTATATTAGACACTCTAGAAAAACAAATCAAGTCTTCTAAAATAAATCACATGCTGGATTACAAAGTGAGAGTAGTATGATAAAAAGGAATTAATGTTAAATAAATTATTTGAAGATTATGCTACGTTTATTTAATAAAAATTATTTTGCCATATCGAAAATGATTGATTCGCTGCTCTCTATACACAATAAGCGTCAAAATTCACAGTGTAACGTCACATTGACAACTGCATCACGATCAGTTAGTTGCTCATACATGTATTTAAATACGTTAGGTTTATTTGACTTTGTTACAGTTGCAGGCAGAAGTATTTTAATGTAGCAGATAATGCACATTAAAATTTGTTTTTCTTTTTTTTAATGTTGTTGACTTGTTGTTTTTGTGTGATGTCATAATATACATTTACCGTTTTTCCTCGTCAGCACGACCACATGGTGGACCCTAAGAGTGCTGCGTAAATTTCACGTGTAAAATTAAGTTAGGATACCGAATAATTAACATTGAATTAATAAACATTCATCTCCGCAATTTAAACCATTTATAATAAACAGTTTGTAGTGCCCTTTCTGAGAAAAAAATAAATGGCAAAGCATCTTGTTCACAATTATTGCATAATTTGTGCCATCAAATTATTTATCATCTTGATGGGTTTTGCCAAAACAATAGACCATGCCAAGTTTTTTCCATGTTTAGTGTGTTCGGACAGATTGGATTTAAAATAAAACTAAGACAAAACATGTATCAATAAAATGTACATTTACTCTTTTGTTGTTTAAATAAAACAACTAGGAATTTAAATTGGATTTGATTAACCATATTTTCCTAAAACAAGGTTTTAAGTATTAAGTTTTATTGAAATTTGAGGAAAATACTCAAGTAACGATAATATTTTTTATAAGTGTAAAACATGATTATGATTTTTATTTCCTGTTGATTTCTGAAGTTTTTTTTTTTTGTTTTTTTTGTTTTTTTTTTTAATAAATAATAGGTTTCTAACGTTTGGATGGACGCTTAACTTAGAAAAAAACTTGAAATGGACTAAGATCATGGCTGTTGCCCTCAATGATTCGTCTAAATTATTCATGTTTTTAAAGATTCCCAAAAATGAAACTAAAAAAGGCAATTTAAGAATTTTAACATTATCCCCTTAAAAAGACAATCTATCAACGCTGAATAACACCACCATTATTTTCAAAGATATAGAAAGCGTTGTTCGCTTACAACAAAGTTGACATTAACTCTATTTAGTTGAATCATATAACTTTAAACAAATTAACAGTAATTCATATACTTTTAAAGAATTGTTTTTTTTATTTACATCAAAATCATTTTTTCAAGATAACGTTAACTAAACTGAAATGTAAAACGCGAAACAAATAGCTATTGTTATGTTCCAAAATTTATGGAGAATGAAAGTCAAACAAAAGTTACCTAAAGTGCTGGGACACTGTGCAGTTAAACTTCCAAGTACAAATATGTTGCCGGTGGCCCAAAGGCCAAAGGCCGAAGACGACATCCCTGTCTCCATATCAAACAATAACTGCCTGAAACTCTCTTCTTGATTTCATTTGACCCACCTCTATCTTCCCGCTGTGAGCTGCCAGTGGTATCCGGACCTTGCGAAGCACGCAATCCACGTTATAATTTTAACGGAAGAAAAGGGCGATGCGAGACTTTTTTCTACGGAGGATGCTGCGAAAATGCAAACAAATTTGATACCTTGGCTGCATGTATCAGCGTTTGTCCACCGAATTCTTACAATTAAGCCTTAGTTTAATAAAATGCAGCTCTGTAAATACTTGTTAGCATTTTTTGAATTGCAACATTCTTTGTGTTTCTTGATTTCAGACGTTAGATTTTGTCTATTAGATTTTGTTTTGAAAAAGATACAGTATGAAATCTGACCTTTCGGTTGACCTAATGGTACCTGTATGGTACATTACTTGTAAGAAAATAAACACTAGCAAGGTGATTTTCCATTAGCCTTGAGCGAAACTTTAGCTAAGGTTCAGTTGACTGAATTGCAAAAAAAAAATCGGTGACCATTCAATCATGATTCAGACACCATTCAGTAATTTTTCGGTTACCAATCAGTCAGCCATCATTCAATTATGTTTCAGACACCTTTCAATCATGTTTCAGTCACCATTCAGTTATTTTTCAGTTATCAGTAAGTCATTTTCAGGTACCATTTAGCCTTGTGATTAGTTTCAGTTAACATCAATTTATGTGATAAGTTGGACGGAGTTTTGAAAGAAAGCATATAAATCTGACATAAAAAGTAATCTTAAAATCACAGGCACCAGACGCTGTGTACTTTTATATAGAAGGTATATTTGTTTTCAATATGAGACAATATGTCAATATGTAGAGTCAAATTGTCTGTTCCATGTATGTGGATAGTTTGAACACAATTATCACGGTGATACTCAAATGACAACACTATATTTGTAAAGCAACAGAGACTGCCTCTGCAGTTGGACACATTTGTGTCGTCAAACAGCTGATAGCGGCGGAAATAGCCTAGAGAAAGGTTACTCTAAGCGACACTTGACAGTTTAATCAATTCAAGCTATACCACAAATCCTACATATTTTTAGAATTTATAAATGATGAGATGAGTGTTTTAAACAGATAAGATGCATCCACAAAATGTATCTATCATTGTAGCAGATAGAAAAATTCAGCTCAAAGAAGAGCTTCTACCGGTATATTGAACAATTGTAAATATAAACCTTGCACAAGCCTTGTTTAAATAACAAAGAATTGTAAGCTATCTATCTTGTTTGTAACTCTTGGAGTGACATTCTAAATTTTGTTTGATTATAAGAAATGCATTACTTAAACATTGTAAATAAAAAAAAATAGAAAAAACAAAGATCGACCAAAATCGTGTCTGTGTCCCTTGAAGCAAGTTACAATACAATTCTGCACCCATTAATCTTTCTTTTAAAAATTTAAATTTGTTTCTCCATCTGAACTAAAAACGACAACGCATGTCAAGAGTCAGTGCCATTTCATCCCATTTGAGTAACATTTTCCAAATTATTTTCCTCTGTATTACATGTAACAAGCTGCTCCTTATCATAGCTTTTACCTTTTTAACCTGTCGATCTCCTTAACAGTAATAGAGCTGTTAATTACCTACTCATCATTGACTGACTGTATTAAAATGAACACAGTTTGGTGGTTGTTTCAAACATATTAATTAAGTATGCTAGAGGGTTTATTTTCTTTTTACAGAAACGAAATAGAAAATTATTGTATTGAATGAATACATCAAAAACAATATTGAAATGCAATGTTGTAAAATGTGACCTGAATAAAATTAATCAAAATATTTACATATGTCATTGTTTTGCAACCTATGTCAAGAAAAGCGAATCAATGTACAATCAGTATTAAATGATAAAACATCAATGACAGAGACAATGAAAACTAATATAATGGAATATCACAGTAAATACATATAATTCAAACATAATTATTTCATGAACAATTTAATTGTAACCTCCATTTATATATATTTTTGGCAAAGAAATTTTCTTTTTTTCCCGCGTTTCGATTAAAGAAAATAAGTACATGTACATGTATATAAAAGTACATCCTTTTCAGAATTTAAGAATAAAAATCATTTAAAAATATCTATAGAAAGCTTTTATAGATATTTTTTTTAAATGATTTTCATCACGTATCAGGGCGATTGATATTTGTAGATATAACGTATTGGTAAACAGGAAACACCATTCACCTATTGAGGTTGGTTTTGAATGAACTTAGGCATTATTATGGACCTATTAACAAATAGCTCTTATGGTCATACAAAACAGTGTTATGATCATTTGTAGAGTTAACATTTTTTAACCATACAACTGCTTCATCAAAAGTTGCTGAATATCAGCATAGATACATGCTTAACATATTAATAAGTGTTCCGTGTTTGATTGTTGTCCTTAATGTCCCGATATCAACGAGGTATTTAGAAATATGGCCGGTAGAATCTTTCTGCTCGAAGGGTTTTTGAACGGTTCGTTGAAAAATTGTGACTCTGGATTTTCCATCTGCTTAGGACAGGAGATATATCAATGGGATAATACCTATACGACGTATGTAGACGAATAAAAAAACCAAACAAATACTTATATATTCATTTAAAAAAATCTAAATATGCATATACATACAAACTGTATATGTAAATCAACTTTCGTTGTTTTTGCTGAAAAAGTTATATATCATGTGTTATTCGCTTTGCTATCTTTCTATATATATTTATGTATATTATACATATTGATCTCTACGTCAAGATTATATTATTTTTGGTAAGTGACTTTGTTATTCGTATCTCCCTCATTACTTATAAGCATTCCTCAAAGACACATGGGGACACTGTAATCAAAGTGCATTATGTGAGCCATTTAAGAAAGAGCACATTTTTAGTATTCAAGTAATGACGTTTAATTGAATTTTGATATTTGATTTTACTATTTTTTTCAAAGTATATCAATGTTTACATCAAAGTAAGAAGTTTTTGTAGAAAGGTAGTAATTCACCTATTCTAAGAATATTTTCTCCGATACATATGACCAACTTAATTCAAAATCACCTACCCCCGCCCCAGCTATGTTTAGCATAAACAAGCTTTTTAATTATACATTCATTTTTTACGACAAAAAAACAAAAACAAAACAAAACCTAAAATTGAAAATTGAATACATAAATAAACAATATATCAGATATTGTATATCAAGTGGATATCTAAATTGAAGTCTATATACGGTTCTTATAGAAATATAAGTACAAAAATACACGAACTTAATTTTTTTAAAACTTGTTTTCATTATTCTTTAAAAGTTAGCTTCGACTAAACTCCATGACTTCTTATTTTATATCAATCAAAATTTATCATTACACCATTGTAAGTATTAGTGGTTTATTGAAGCAAAACCAGAATAATACTGACGTAAAACTAAGCATAAAAAATCATGAAACATCGAAAAGTTGCATTTTACTGTTGTAAGTTTTATTCCTAGACTGCACAGTGCTAAAATGTATGTTATGCATGCAACATTTTTTGTCCTTTTAAATCATCAACACATATTATATTTGTTTCTCCAATATTACTTTGAATCAGATCATGCTAAGATTAAATATTCACTTACCATACTTTTCCTCAAACTGTCATTATTACAGTGATTTCCCGTAAATCGTTGTTAAATGTCACCTCGAGCATTAAGCGTACAATTCGCGGTTTTCTGCTTTTTTTTAATTTTCAATCGTATACGATATATACAATACAGTTTGCAACTATATCGTGAAAAAATGATAATAAAAAACTGTCAACTGTCTCAAAAATCAATATAACGAAATACAAATTCAAAGCAGAGCAACACGGACCGCTAAAAAAATAGAGGTGGGATCAGGTGCCATGGAGGAGTGAGTATCCTCTACAGACCGGTCTAACACTGAATAACGCAAGCTAAAGTTGATTCTTATATTAACGGTAGATGATATAATAGAATTAATGATATAAGATCGAAAACGTTTTCTACATGTAAATAATATTATGAAGGCAAATGATTAACCCCATTAATACTGTTGGTATTGCCTATTTGTTGAAACCTAACATAAAAACCCCAATAATAATCGATATAGTCATAAAGCGATCCACATCTATCTATCTATCTAATCAGAATGCGTGTTTCAGATGTGTTGTGTACTCACTTATCCGGCACAATCCTCCTTGATAACCTTGATCAAATCCAGTTAAACATGTACCATTGATATGGAGGTACTTTCTTAGGCTACGACTGTTCTATGTGTTTCTTAAGATTATTGTAAATATGTTTTTGTTATCACTACATGTATTAATCCCATCGCGTAATTGAAACTAAAATTCTTGATGTGATGTAACCTTTTTTAACCATAAACTCGCGTCATTATAATTAATTTTATTAATTTGTTTTAATAATGATAAAGTGCCAGCTTAGCATGTACCTTGGTAGTTGTCTACTCACGTGGTTTACATAAATCTCCTTGATAACCAGTCCCACACCCGGTTAAGCAAGTTCCATTGACATTGGAGCATTGGTTCAGATCACGACAGTGTCCACATGTTTTATTACACCCAATGCCATACGATCCTTTGTCACATCCTTAAACGGTAAAAAGAACATACAAATATGTCAGGTGTGGATGTTTGTACGATACATGATAGCTCACAGACAGCCTCTTGGGTATTATATTGTGTAAAGCATGCAATGCTAATGATGTGGTATGAGATTCTAATGTGGAATTTTCAAACTATGCTATGATCAATTGAGTTAAATGCTGAATGACATTGTCTGATATAACATGCAATTAAATCTGCAATTAAATTTTTTTTTAAACATTTAAAATAAAAAAAAATAATGTAAAGGTAAAATGATAGAGTACTAGTGGCTCTAAAAGTACTAAAAGTGCCATTTTCCACTGATAATTTCTTATATTTACTGATATTGTACTGTTATTTTTGAGAATTGCTGATAATAACTGATAATTGTACTGTTACTCAAAATTTCTGTGGGTACTGATATTTACTGATACAAACTGACGTTTGCTGTGATTTTTGATAACTACTATTCATGCACATGTTAAGAACTACATGCGGTAATTTGAGCAGCGGCTATTTATGCATTGATTGATTATCCCTCATTAATTAAAAGGTTGTGCTTTTGTCCCTTTTCTTAATTGAAGTTCAAGCTATAAATTAATGTGTATGATGGACAGAGTACTGTATCTTTAACGTGTGCAGACTAAATTCTTTTGATAGTCTGGGATCAAGAAAACCCTCAGAACTAACAGACAACGCTCAGACTATGCAGACGACAGAGCGACCGCGGCAAGGTGTGAAAACTGGCCACCTGTGTATATGTCTTGTAGCCTCAGAATATACTGATGTGAACACATGATTATATTTGCATATCCATTGTTCTTTCCCACTATGAGTCCATACGGAGACTACAATTGTTTTTCTATAATCGCAATTGCTCTGTCTGTATACTATGACGTCATAAAGGTATGACGTCATATACTTTTCCATTACGTTATAGATTTAAACCATTTTAAACGATACATTATGTGTTCTTCTCCAACTCCATAAAATTGATGTATTTAATTAAAACATGTCTTATGGTTGAAGGTCCTATAGTCGTGCGTGCCCTGTAGTCGTGCGCCATCTTGTTTGTTGTCGTATTTGGTCACGTGCCAAAATATTACGTCATAAACGGCTGATATCAAGTGCGTATAAACAGAAACGAAGAGTTAAATATGCGGAATAAACAGGTAGGAAATTATACAAACATATATTTTATGTAAAATATCCGCCATTTTGTTAATACCAAATTTACTATTTATAAAAATGCATGTTTTCTGGGTTGAAGCGTACATTCCAGACATGAAAGGCACATGGCTAATTAGCATATCCAAATGTAGAGGTCACAATGTGTATCGATTGTTTCTACAGGCCAAACATTTTAATTGTTGGGTTATGAAAATGTTCATATTCCTTACATTTTTTGTAGACGTAATTATAACGCAGGAATAAATTTAATTGAGAGAGGGGCTAAAAACAATAATTTTAATTGAGGGAAAAACACTTTTATACCTTTAATTTGAATTAAAAAATATTTGAATTTTTATTTACTATACAAAAAAGAAATTATTTGAATGATTTTACATTTTAATCAGGAAATATTTGTCCAGTTTAAATCTGTAAGAAATGTTCAATATTCTATTCATTGAATAGAATAATTCCTTTGTATTAAGAAGAAAAATTAAAAAGTCAAATTAAAGATCCCTTTTCATATTTTTAGATCCCAAAGAAAAAACCCAAAATTAAATTCAGACAGTACAGTCCAACTCGACTCATAAATGCATATCTAGCTGTCAAAGAAAAAGGGACAAGTGTTCGCAAAGCTGCAAAGCAGTATAATGTCCCAACCCAAACTCTTCGCGACCGAGTCAAAGGGAAGGTAGACCTGGAGAAGGTAACTATGGGGCCAGCACCATTGCTTGGACAAGAAGAGGAGGCTATGCTTGTTTCGCATTTGAAAGCAATGGCCTCATTTGGTTATGGGTATACCCGAAAAGAGGTGACCAATATGGCATCTGACTATGCCATTCAGCTACACAAGAGAACCAAGCAGCAGAAACCTCTCACATTAAAATGGTTTAGAGGGTTCATGAAGCGTTGGCCAGATCTGAAGGTTGTTAAGCCACGGGCATTGGAGTATCAACGCGCAAAATCATCGAATCCAGGAAATGTACAACGATACTTTGTTGAACTGTCGTCGATCCTCACAAAGTACAACTTATTTGATAAGCCCCATAGAATTTTTAATGTGGACGAGAAGGGGATCACACTCAACCATGCACATCCTCATGTGGTATCCGGCACTGGAGACACGCCACAAGCTGTAACAACAGGTAAATCCTCTACGGTTACCATTCTGGGATGTGGTAGTGCCTCTGGGGTTGCCATTCCACCATATTTTGTCTTTCCTGGTATGCGGATGAGGTCCGAGTTGATGGAAGGCTCAACACCTGGAGCAGCTGGTGATGTCACAGAGAGTGGATGGTCAAACTCTGTTATATTTCTTCAGTATTTACAGAGCCACTTTGTTCATTATGTTCCTGGTGGACTCGATGAACCAGTTCTGCTGCTATTAGATGGACATAGGTCTCACGTTTCAGTTGCAGCTGTTGAATGGGCAAAGGAACACAATATCGTGTTGCATGTTTTGCCAGCGCACACTAGTCATATTCTTCAGCCCATGGATGTTGGTTGCTATGGCCCTTTACAGAAAATTTATAACAATTTGTGCCACCAAAAGATGAGAGCAACATCAACAGTAATCACCAAACAGGATATCTGTGCCCTAGCATGCCAGGCATACAGCAAAGCTTTATCAGCTCAAAATCTTCAGTCTGCCTTCCGCAAGTGTGGAATTTATCCTTTTAATGCTGATGTGGTGCCAGCAGAAGCTCTTGCCCCTTCTTCGGTATTGACTCAAAGGAACGAGGAAGAAGACAAGAGCGACTCTGATATGGATGCAGATGAAAACAACAACAGTCAGGATTTTTTTGCAGAGCGAACTAGAGAGCTTGTTCGTATAAAATCAGAGGGATTAAAGGCCAAAAAAGAACGCAAAACCTTGAGCAAGATTAAATCAGGCAGAGCAATTACTGAGCCGGAGGTATCAGCGAAAATTATGGAACATGTTTCAGCAGCAGCAGCCCCAAAACAAAGAAAAAACATAAAAAATCAGACACTCTCTACCACCTCTACGAAGAATGGTAAAAGTCCAAAGTGTGGAAACAAGAAGAGTAAAACATCTCCTCAAACAAAAGGTCATTCACAGGAACCTGGACCCTCCAATGTGCAGCCAATTGACAACACATCTTCAATGCAATACTTCCTATCCGAAGACTCTGAGGACATCTCTATTTCGGAGGAAGAATTGTGTTGTATCTGTAAAATGTTCACCCCACATGCTGTTCGAAATAGCACATCCCTTATTTTTGTAAAGTGGGTACAGTGTGACAAATGTAGACATTGGGTGCACTTAAATTACTGCACTGACATCAGAGTAGTCCGGATAGGGGATCACTATCTATGCCCTCACTGTAAATAGAGTAGAATTTAAGTTTCAAATTTGTGTATACCTTGGTCTTGATAAATTAATGTGATTCTTAAGATAGTATCAAATATCTGTTATCTTGAAATACAAATTAACCTGTATATGACTGTATCATAAGTTGTGAAATGATGAAATTCACCAAGATTATGAAACATAATTTATTTAACTTATTTTTTTTTTTTTTATAATTTATTTTTTTGTTTTCATTTTCACAATCATATATGATTTCATAAAAAAGGTAATATATATAAGAATTTTTTTTGGCATTCTCACTTTCACACTCTTTCTCTCTCTTACATACTACCTTCTCTTCAAGAGCAAACATAAAGGATATATATATATATTTATTTAACTTATTGTTAAATTTTCATAGCATTTGTTGGAATATGTTGATATTTAAGAATATATTTGATATGTTATTTGTGACATCAAAATGAAAAAGTTACCAACTACACAAAATTTACTTTTCTTGGCCTCATTTTTGCTTACATATCCGGGTGCACGACTACTGGTTCCAAACAAAGATGGCGACCATAATTCCTCGCTTCGTTTCGGCCTCGATAATTATCTGTTTAAAGCACTTTAATGTATTTTAGATACACAGAAAATCAGAATACAGTTCAGTAAGTTTAATTATCTTGACAAATAATCCTTAATTTAATTTAACCGCTCAATAAATCAGATTATTTCTTAAGCGCACGACTACTGGGCACACGAGGATATAATAACATTTTAAAGGAATTACTGTTAAATAACATATCATTGATTCTGTTAACAAATCTATGTGAATTTAAAAGATGCATTAAAGTCTAAATGTTAATTTTTGATGCAATAGCTTAATGTCAAGGTGTAAGCTAATGCAGGGTATTTGCGAGTGGTAAAATGCAAATATAAGTAATAAAAAACGACTATTTAGTGAACATGGCTTTATGAATAGCATCTGCTCGGCTGGCATATTTTGCATGATGCACTAGCGCGCATCACAGGATGAATCTCTGCCATTCAGTCAATTGAAAGGTGACTGAAAGGTAACTGAAATGTGACTGAATGGCATATGTGTGCCATTCAGTCACCTTTCCAGACCATTCAGTTTTTATTCAGTTGACTGAATGGCAGAGATTCATCATATGCATCATGGAATATGCGAACAGAGCAATTGCTATTCATAACGCCATATTCACTAAATAACGTTGTTTATTTCTTAAATAAACTGTAAAACAAAAGAGATTTATTGAAAAAAAGATTGTGATTATGGCCCGGACTAGAACTTCTTAAGATACTGATTATTTAACATAATAGTCCTAAAACATGTAGTGATCGTTCAAACTGGAAATTACTAAATAGATATGACTATTAAGAAATACCGGAAAGAAGTTAATTTAAATAAAAAAGATTATTTAACAAGTATCGTACTTGATATAACACTTAAGTATCAAGTGGATTCACTTGCGGGGATGGGGTATATAGCCGTTTTTTAAATTTCTAAATGCATTTTTATTTTTGTGCTTAATTGTGTTAGTCACAACATAGACAAAACATTATACATTAAATTAAATAACCAGAAAATAAGAAAAAATAATCATTCCAAAAATCTTAACACGTCGTGTAATGAAAGAAAACATATCTTGATGTGATTTAACATTTTTGCTCGCGCCATTATGATAATTGTTGATGTGCTGTTAGCTATTAAGCACGTACATTACCAAATTGTTTACTCACGTGTTTTACACAAGTCCCCTTTATAACCAGCACCACACCCGGTCAAGCAAACCCCGCTTTCATTGGAGCATTGGTATTCATCACGACAGTGACCACATTTTTCATTGCATCCAATGCCAAAAAAACCTCTGTCACATTCTTCAACGATCGTAAAGTTATAACTGTTGTGTTTTTTTTTTCAAATACATTATGAAAGACAAAGAATATGCAATAGTTTCTCTGTGTTATAGATTACAAAAAAATATGACATTCATTACACTATATTTACCTAATTCACATTGCTGCCCAGGTTTACAGCCCTGACAGGCTCCCGTCTCTATGTGACAGTGCTGACAGTTAACGTCTGGACAGGGAATTGAACAGTTCGATGTGTAATATCCTGTTTTATGGCATCCTGTACAGCAAATGTGATTTATAAGAATTTGTTTTTCTTTTGAATTATATTGATTACCAATTTCCTGCAATAAATCGCATTTATGTATGTGTATTTGCACACACAAAAAAAACTACGCTAAAAGATCAGTGAGTAATAGAAAAATCAATAGTTGTATTTGTTTTTAACTTTTAACAATGATTAAAAATGGAATGAAAGTAATATTCATAATAATACTAAAAGTAACAATACGGACATATATCCATTTTTCAATGCAATGATATTAAAAATAGAGATGAAAAATACAATAAACAACACTGAGCATGAGATACAGCAAACAAACTTTTCTTGAACATACATATTTGTTTCTTCTGTTTTTTTTTTTTGACAAGTGTACGCGTTAAGGTGGTAAGGGACGTATGTCGATATTAATGTGGATTTAAGTACACTATAATTGAGATACTTTCGTCGGTTTAGAATTTTCAAACTTCACAATATTTAACCAAAAAAAATAGCCTTTAAAAATATTTGGAAAAATTAAAATTGTAAAACCCCGAGCGGGATTCGAACTCAGGACTTACAAATTCATAGTTAACCCACTAACCCACTGCGTTACCATGTTAGGTGACAATAATGGGAAAGAAAATACTTATAAAATTACACTTGATTTTATTGTTTATTTTGAAAAACAATACTACATCATGGAAGTGTGCCATATTACCTTAAACGAATGCATTTTGTTATTAACAAAAACAAAAAGTAATTAAGTTTAGTTCATAAAATATCAACGATAAATAATCATAATTTCTGAAAAAACGTACATGTTCTTACCATATAAAACATCCCAATTATAAAACACTATACTATGCAATATATTTGAAAATACACAACATATTCACTGTTATAAATGCAAAGATAAACGTATTTCAAGATATCAATACACTTATACAAAACACTCACCATATACCTCTACTTCACAGAGGTTAATAGCTATATCATCTTTGTAAGCGTCAGGGTAGGCAACTTCTGGTAGTCTTTCGTTATAGTATATGACATATTGTCCATGAACAAAACAGTTTGTTGTAAAGACAGGAGGCATTGTGTTTATTGTGAAGTTGTTGTCCTTGAAACACAACGTTCCCTGTGCTATATCAGTAGTATCGGAGATATACACAGAGAATCCAAGATAATAGCCTGCAAGATTCTTCCAGTACCAGAAACCTGTACAAGACGTTATGGATCCAATGAAAAATAAGATTATGCATGTGATTGCCTTACATTGATGACTACAAGTCGGTTAACCAACTATATTTTAGTCGATATATATTACAAATTTTCCATGCACCCATAACTTAGAATATCAAATTTCAAATAAATTCACTCTTCAACATGCTTATTAAGTTTATCATGATTGAAAGGAATATCCCTCTGCATGTATATTTTTTCTGGTCGCAAAAAGAACAATGTGCAATACTTCCAAAAAGAAAAAAATATTAATTTTAGCTCTATACAATTAAATGAACGCTGTTTAATTGAGTGGTATCACACGCTACAAAATATTCAGGAATTAGACATTTCAAACACACAGTAATAAAGTTTAAAATATTCGGTAAATTGATAAATCCAAATACCAAAACATAAAGCGTATTGATTTACATTTTTATACTATACTTTTCATTATTACCAATACTAAATTGACTGTAAATTTTACCTTCGTTGTCCGTTCTGAAGTATATAGTAATGTGATGGATGCTATGAATGGTGGTCAGGTTCACCCACCAGATAGCTGTTGTTGAATGCAATGATGCTGCACATTGACCGCCGCCCCAGCTTAAGTCAGATTTACGTCCGTCCACAGCGTTACTGGCGTCATACGTGTCGTCACCTGGTATGTATGGGGACTGCTGGTATGTTGATTTGTTGAGGGCGATGTTATCTGTCAACATAAGCACATCCCAACATAAACAACATTAGTTAAATTTTCATAATCAGATAATATTTAAATTAACATTTTCATATTAATGACATTTCGTTAACAGTCTCATTGAATTGTGTGGTTTTTTTTATTGGTCCTCATATTTATTGTCCTTTAATATCAAATTACAAACTATCCTAATGTATTGATCTTAAATAGTTTCTAAAAATGTAAGAATGTATCAGGAATAATTGTAAATATGATTTGTCAAAATGCCAAACAAAAATTAGTGAGTAAATAGGTGAATTAATGATTATATTTAAAATATACTAGCAATAAGTAATACAGGTAGATAACCGCCTTAATCAGAATGTCATATATTAAAAAGGAAATATTGAACATTTTATATACTACCTTTATAATACAATTGCAAAATTTGATTACATTATATGTATGTACATGTAAACTCACCATAAGCCTGGGAAATTGCCAAAACTACCACCAATACAACCACTGACAGCATAGCTAAAGGTAAATACATCGAGTGATGTTTAACAATACGCTAAAAAGTATAAAAACATACATGTACCGGATTATATATCCCACCAATTCTTTTATGCGGAAATAATGAAAAAGTGATTACCGGATAAAAAAAACTCCAGATTACATCTTATGAGCGGAACCCTTAACATTGTAGTTTCCTTGCAAATACTTTTAAAATGCTCATTAGATATTAACTTAAGTTTTTTTGTATCCGGTAATCATTCTACCTTATTGTTAATATGAGGAGGTAGGACGCGTCACCACTTGTCCCCGATGAGTGTCATTTTAAAGTTATAGACAAGCACTCTGTGTGGTAACTTACATATTAATTGTTTTCCTTTTTTTAATATACAAATATTACAAGATTATGTATATTCTAAAAAGGGCGTTTATGAGCACAAAGTGCACTGTCCTTAGCTGTTCTATAAATATCATGTTGGAAGTGAATATCTGATATATTTGCATTTTTTGTTAAAAACTCAACATCTAATAAAGAATCGCTACGAAAGAGCAAGCCGACTCCAAATATGCAAGAGGCGTTTTAATTTTAATCTGTCCTATTTTTTGACATTTTGATATGATGTTTTGTGCTTGATTGGAAGTATTCATTTTAAATACTTTTGATAATTTGAATTGTTATATGGAATAGTTTTATTAAAAGGAAGACTCAGTATAATAAAAAAAATAGTACCTGTTTGTGAGGGCAATAGTTACCCTCCCAATTTATAAAGTTTAATATGAGCATACATTCTAAGCCATATATTTCCCCGTTAAAATCTTGTTTTACATTTTGACCCAACCTACTAAACAGTTATAACTTATTATTATCAAGGCGTTTGCATATGCATTTGCATCTTCACATACATGTTTCAACGTTTTTAGGAGAGCAAGATAAGATTAAATGAAATTTAAAAATTGTGAAAATGAAATCAAGGAAATATATCCACACTTACTCTTCGAATTATATAATTGAAATATTTCCGCCTGGTTTAGTTTTACAGTCAGATCAACCAATACGTACATATGTAATATATAAATATATAATATATATATGTAGCTCTGATAGATGAGCTTTAAATATTTAGGATACAGATACCCTGAATGAATACTGCAAAAGTGCTTATTCACTCTTGGAAAAAAGAAAACATTAGTTACGCTGTAATTTGTAACCGCTTAAAATATCTACGCACGTATGATAACAAGAAATCAATGTGGTAAATCAGGTAACTGCATTTAATACCCACGCGTATTGTTTGACCTTAGGTAGCGCGTACCTAACCACCAGCGTAAATAACACTTTTAAAGTAAGTGAAACATCAATTAGAATCAATAAGAATAGCCTGGGTACTAAGTATCAGTACTTATAAAGTGTTTGTGTTTTATAATCGATACCTTAATTTTGCATTGTATGTAATGTTACTCTTCTAACACATTCTTCAGATTAGGAATTAACACTGTAAGATACTACATCAGTAGATAGCAAAAAAGCCTTCAGAAACTCTGAACGTTAACGACCCTATGGTTGAGAGATTTATAGTCTGTCCCAAGATAATTATGCTGCATATTTGAACGATTTTTAAGAAAATTACACAAACCTGTGACAGAAGTGCAATTAAAATCGATGAAAGGGAAAAATCTTAAAATAATTTCATTCACACATTATCATTTTTCCCTCGTTAAAATTCACAGGAACGAAAATAGGTTTTCTACTGAGGATTATAATGGGAAATGTTGACCTACTAAACATATTTCCATACTGTGTTTCGATTAGCTTCTCAAAGGAGTACTCGATGAGGAAACATTGTCATATAAACGACCATAAATAGTGTATTAACCATATTATGCGTGAAAAGATATTCAAAGTTCAACTGAACCCTGTATTTAATGGAACCTGATTAGTGACATTATTTATTGAACGCCCATCGTACAAAGGAAATATTTCAGATTAAATACTTATGTAGAACAATGTACTTAAACGCATGTTAATAGGATGGACATATTACTTTACATACATATAACTAAAGAGAATCATATTGTAGTTGATTAACTAGATGTTCATTAATAATGATTTTAGTTTAAAGAAAAATCTGTAATAAATTATTAAATTAATAAATATTTTAAGCACGTGTCTCGATAAATAGTCTGTTTAAATCACAGTTAATGTAATTCACCACTTGGCATATTAAAACACCACAAATGTCTGCATTAAGCAGAATTATTTATTCAGCATGCACGTACGTTTGATACTAATCATTATAAAATATCTAATGAATATCTCTAGATATACAATACCAACGTGCAGATGGCAATACCTCTTTTAACGGTGGGTTTCAGACGATATACAAGAGGAATACATCTCAACGGTACACCAGTACCTATGCAATGAATGCATTATCGTGATTTAGTCAAATGTTAATTGATTAGTTATGCCTTACAAGTTATGATGTAAATTAGAGTATTTTTATTTTATTATTGAGATATAGATATATGGTTTTTTATACCTTAACCCCTGAAACCTGTTTCATTATGATATTTTGTTTTGTAATTATAGAGATGACGATGAAGAGTCCAAGAGATTGTTTGCAAGCATATAGGAAATAAATATATAGAATATCAAACCGATCATATAGAAACCTAGATACATTTATTTTCACACTAAACGTCTGTTTGTTCAACCTTTTTTAGCTTTTTTTAAAATTGTATTTCTAAATATAACAAATATTTAACACCCATTGCATCCCCAAAAAATATTAATTTATTTTTTGTTCTTTCATTTTAAGAAGAACATTTTCATAGTTTTTGGGTGTTTTTTGTCAGTTTGTTATTTTGACATACATGTGTTTATCTGTGTATGATAAAGCGTATCATCTTCACTTTCTCTTAAATCTATAGTTTAAGATTTATTTATGATTTGTGTAGCTGTATATGCTCGAGACTGTTTTTATTCAGCCTGCGGGCTTACTAATGAAGATGGGATGAAACTTCAATTGCGCTTGCGTAGATTGGAATTCTAGGAATGAAAGGACAGTCCGATTTAAAGAAACTCGTAGACGTTATTAAACTGGTCAGTTTCTAGATCAAACTGCGCATCGTCCTACTTGAATACTGCCAATGAAAATCGTCTGCAGTAACGCTCCGAATTCCGCGTATTTCTTCCCGACTCTGTTAGGGAAGTTTGGATAGGTAATATATCGGCAGTGGTTTGCGACGAGACTATGAAATTCAGAGAGCTTATTGTTTGTTAAAGTAACAACTTTATGTATGAAGTAGATGTTCAGTCGTGCATTGTATGTCCACCAGTAGACGCTTAAATCTCCTCACCTACAGCCATAAAAATAAGGGTGCTAACTCACTTTCGACCTTAAATTTGGATTCCGCTGACTAATTTTCTTAGCTTTTTAAAAAGCTACCCTTGTTATTTATAAGAACATTTCTAATATCTACATGTATATTTCACGTTGTATCTACTCAATTATGAAATGCATGGTGCATTAAAGTATGATGCTATGTTTCATACTTAAATGTTTTTATAATGTATTTTAATGTTATATATTAAAAAAAAATATTTACATAATTTGAAATTCTTGTACAATAGGGTTAGCCTTCATGCTTCGAAGACTAGTTCTGTTGTCAATTTTGTATTAAGAATCTAATCTTTGAAAACATTTGATATTTTTTCAGGAAAAACTCATGAAAAGACATATCTTTAATCACTGTGTATAAAATACTAATAAAGCATGGTACCCTAGGAAAGGAAAAACGAGCATAGGCGTTACCCTTATACATATTCTCCTATATAATTCCTACAAAAATAGTCCAATAAAACGAATGTTACATGTATGTACAAGGTCTAACTAACATCAACATTGTTTGACCGCTACGTCACAGTTAACTGATTTTCGTTCAAACTCGACAGAATGGCAATAGCCAAAGTTTAGAGAAGAAAGAGTGATACGACGGGATAAGAAAGATTAACCACATGCTTTTAAGGTAAATAATTTAAGTGAAAGGTATAACAATACAGTAATTGACTTGGTATGAGGCATATGAACTGTTGGATCCGAAGGTGAAATCGTTGTCTGCGGCATCCGCCAACGATTTCATCTTTAGGTTCAATAATTCATACGTTGCCCTCGTACCAAGTCAATTACTGTATAGTATTAACACGTTTGCGCGAAGTGATAATGCGACATCGCGTTAACAACAACATGAAAGCTTGAAAACGGAACTTTTTGTGTCGGCCAAAACAAAATAAAGATTTTTTGAAAAATCACATGCAGTTGTTAGCAATTCTGGCATATGCAAAACAAAAACTACTATTAATGTTGTTCCAGTCTTACTTTTTGAAAAATAATAAATGTCTCGTATATGTTCGTTTATATAATGTCACAATAACCGTTGTGAGTATTTTCTATGTGTGTTTTTTTTTAATTGTTTTGTTCAGTTGTATAGTCTCACAATATAACTCTATATAGACGAATAGTCAATAATTGTAATAATAACTCGTCATAAAAAAATATTGACAGTAAATTGACTGTAAATATTAACAAGTAAACAACGGACGCACAATGTAACAGTTATCTATCATAACGGATATAAGGATGTGCGACTTACTGTGAAGTAAATTCAGGTACAATATACAAAACTTATCTCCTGCTGACGGCGGAATTTCACCAGTGACCGTTTGATGACAATGTTTTGGAAATGAACTTGAAATTGACTTCGGGAATTTTATGTTGAGCTGAAAAATTTACGACGACCTGCTTTTAAATCCATTCTTGTCTCTTTGTTTTTCTTCAAATAACAAAACAAATATTGACATTGTTTTCGGGCAACATTGATAATATTAACCCTCTTGAAAAGAACTAAACCTCCGCTTTGTTAGCCTAGGGCAATATTGAGTCCATCGGGGGATGATATAATCAATGTTGCCAACATATTGAGTCAATATTTGTATATTGTTAAGGTTTTTTAATTATTATTTCTATGCAAATCAATGCTATTTTTGATATAACATCCAACAATACAAAGCGTAATTGCCATGTCACTATCTGTATGTCATGTATAGCAAACCTTCATTCAAATATTTTTAAAGTTTTCGAAAAAGGAAAAATTACCCGAATTTGACTGTTCGGTTCTCCGCATGAAAGAATTTAGTAGGATATTGTAATTTCATTTTTGAATACGCAGTGCAATTTGCAATTGATGAGATAGCCATGAAAGACACAGAATTTTTATGCAGTAAAAGAAAAAACAAGAAACCCACAATAGTAGGGTTTTAATTTTCACAAACTATCAGAGGAACATTAATAGCATCACTAAAATATTTGTCCAAACCTTTATAAAAAAGCCAAAAGAATTGCCGATCTGTTCAGGGATCCTTTGTTCTTAATGCTTTATTTCTGTACCAGTGATACAAACAGACAAATATATGTATTATACATTGCATAGACCAGCCATACAAACTTGCACACATCACTCATACCAAGATATACAGAATGCATTTTATGCAAGTTGTAAGTTACACGCTGTTCAGGGATCTAACCATCGAAAGATATAAGCGCCCAAAAACCACAGAACATTTAAGTCAGAGCGTTAGAAAACCTATAACTAATAGTAGCTTTAAAAACTGTTTCTGTTGATGTATGTTTTGTGCACGCATGTTGCTGACAGTTACATATTTCATAAGTCAAATTACAGATTGCAAGTTTAAAATATTAGACAATACGTCTTGTTGCACAGACAGCTGTAACCCCTCATCAGTTGTAAAGTTAGTTCTAAAAATATGTTCTGGAAGCGGTTGACCATCGCAAAAAAATCAACAACCGCTATTTTACTATCAAAACAAGAAAAATCAAAGAGCATATCAGGGAACATTTTAACTCCAGTGGTCACAAATCAAAAGAAATTATAAAGTTATTGACTGATTAATTTTATTTCCAAACACTAGTACAATTCTGTACAATTAGTTGATGTTTAAAACAGTTCTCGCTCTGTGTTTTACCACAGATATTGTCACTTTACTTGCCCCTGACACTCTTTTAAACACCAATATAAAACAGAATTGACTATTTTATTTGTGCTTGCATTACCAAAAGATTGGTTTATGATTTGAATGATTTATTTTAATGCATTTTTTGGCCCTTTATAAAAGTGATTATGGCGTCTAGTTACGTGGTACAAATGTACATGTAATTAAGATACACATGTTGTATCAATATACCTATTATGAAGCATAATTGCAAAAACTCTCCAATCAATATAAACTTTCACAAGTAATAATTTGATCAATACATTTCAAACTTTAACTTTCTATGTGTTCTATCTGACATTTTTTGGATGTTTCTAATCTTTAACAAACATT
Source organism: Magallana gigas (assembly GCF_963853765.1). Lineage (NCBI taxonomy): Eukaryota > Metazoa > Mollusca > Bivalvia > Ostreida > Ostreidae > Magallana > Magallana gigas. The sequence goes on along the minus strand of NC_088853.1, from coordinate 15,633,570 downwards.
TAATATCATAAGCCGAGTAACTAGGAAAAAACGTACTAGCATTTTCAAAACTGTTTTGAATAGGGTACTCAACATATTAACTATCTGATCTTCCCTTGGTTAGGACTTTCCACCTTTCAGGTTAATTACCTTTTGGTTTCTCTCTGTTTACTAAGAGGTCTAGGTGTTTTGTGTCTTAGACATATTGAATTAAACAATAATACATTTTAATAACTAACTAATAATATAATAATAACTAGCAATCCAAAAGTAATGGCACCGAATGACCCTTTGCATGATTACTTCCAGAGTTTACAAAGTCATTGCCCTTTACGTATGAAAAGCTTGTTAAAGCTACTCCTCCATACGAGATAGAAGCTTAAAACTTTAAAGTTGCAGTTATAAAGAGACCGAAAAGATATTGTTAACACACCGTTGAAAAAAATTTGTTAAAACAATGATAGGAAAAAATATAATTAGGTAGTCATTATCTATAAAAATTATATGTTTATGTCCAAAACAATGGTAACTTTAGAAAGTCAAATTTGTAATATGCGATATGCAGAATATTATACTTTTATTTTGATCTCGGCTCTAATAAAATTCAAAGTGAATTGTACAAGTGTAAAGAAAAATGAAGATCCACGTAGAAAATGACCGAAAATTTACGTAGATTATTGACCCCCTTCCCCCAGCTGTAGAATACATGGATTATTTTTAAGAAAAAAGACCCAGGAATCTTTTTTCTTCATGATGAACATTAAGAGAAATAACCCCCGTTAAAAAACGACCCCTGCTTAAAAAAAGAATTGATATGGTTCCCCCCCCCCCCCCCCATCAAAGCTATTCAACTATCAAATATCCAGAATTTTCAAAAATAGCATTTACATGTAGTCCACATTATAAATTTCATTCTTCACGTTTACAATCTTTCAATTGTAATTTTATGCAAAAGTAAAATCAGTGCATCTTTGTTCACCGGAGGAGACTGAAGTATAGTGTGTAACAATATACTTAAGGGGACTGGATGGTCATCAAATTGACCATAAGATCTGCCTTTAAGGAAGGAGTATTTTCTGGTTTTCGACTTATCAACCGTAAAATTGAATAATTGTTCATTAAATCAAGATGAAAGGAAATTTTAATAGCATATATTTTTTTTCTTTTTTACTATCATTCAACTTGGCATAGAAAAAGTAATCAATGTTTAGAATCTAACAAGGACTATATTTTTGGCATAATATCGGCGTAAAAAAATATCACATGTTTCGCAATTCAGAATTGCTGGAGATCAATAAGTCTGTTTTAGCATTTTAAAAACAATGACATTAAAGTTGGATTTTTTTACTAGTGTGAAAAAATGATATGATACTTGGGTTTCGGAATATGTTTTTAAAATATGATTTGCCTATCAAATAACATTTTAAAAGCTTTTTAAAGCGCCCATTCTAAACATTATTTTTTGTGAAAAAATCACTAAAATCAGTTTTTCTGTCCTATTAAATGGTCAATATATTAGCTTTTCTGTCAATTCATGTCTTTTTTTAAAGTCTTCATAATGCATAAAAATCAGATATATTTTATTATTGGAAGCATAAAAAAATAATCAAAATTTCTTGAAAATTTAAGAAAATGTAAGGAAATGCGGGCTAAGCAATATTAATTTTAGTATAAATATTTATTCCAATTTAGTAGTACAAGCTGATAGACATTCTGATATTCTAACATTTATTGAAAAATAGAATCTTCAAATCTTAAACAAATGTCTACAGAACTACAAAGAGATACACTATTTTTTAACATCCTTTACGTTGAGGAAAAAGGTAGTCACCTTGACCTTACCTTTATGCGAAAACAAAAAAGTCAAATTTATTTAAACTTATAGAATCAATTATCAAAAAAAGACCATCGAGTCCTCTTAATATATTGATTTAAGCTTTCTCGACATATCAATATTTATTCGATGGATCGATAGAGATTTTCTAAACAGAAATATTTTTCACAAAACAGAGATTAATATCAGTTTCGAATTATTTAATATATTTTATGTGAATATTTAACAAAAGGATTATTTTTCCCTTTTACAGTAAGTTTATTTAAAATTGAATTATTATTTCAAGTTGCTCTCATTTTCCTGCAATAAAAATGTTAATATTGTAGAAATATTTTACATATTACTAGAAATCATACTGAAATTTATAAGGGGTCATTACTCTACAGGGGTTACTTTTTTGCAAGTTTTGTGCTCATTTTTATAAAAATGACATTTAGTCTTCAGAAAAATGGTTATTTTTTACGTAGAATAGAAGTTTTTTATTTTGCATGTACATTTTAATAATCTTTAATATCTGTAATCTTATAGAATCCCTCTCTTGCCCATAGAAACACAATAACATTAAAAAATATAAATCATTACATATGGTAGGGATACATTGTTAATATTCAATCTCCGTATATTTTTAGCTTTGCCCAACATTTGAAAGGTATTAAAATACACGAGCACATATAAGCTCATTGTGCTGATATGTTACTTTTAAACAAATTCCAAAAGTCCAGTAGGTCTTACCCATTATAAACTGATGTTTTTAATTGGTGTGAACTCGCTTAACCTTTCATAAAGTTACTCATTTATGGCACATGTGTCACGTGTTGTGTATTTTGGTAGGCGTGTTCGACATAAGTTTATTCACCATTTAACTTCATTTATGAGAATACTGTATTTGTAATGTGTATTATAAACGGAGTCTATGTCTGATCACTAACTTTCCCCAGGTCGTGAGAATTGGCGGTAAATAAAGTTACGTGATGTGTAAACGAGTCTTGTCTGGCCTGCCTAATTCCTTACAATACAAATCGTCTATTATATTAAGGTCAACCCCTATATTCATTATTAATCATAAGGAGGACAGGTTTACTAAGCAAAACGAAATTCACTGTGACAGAGTGTTTAAAATCATCGATAATGCATCAATCACTGCAGCCTAAAAATGATTCAAGCTATCAATACTAATCAATATATGTCATATCTATTCATTTTTGTTTAGACACTGCCTGTATGAAAAGCATGACAGATTTTATACTATTTATTTTGTTTAAAAAGAGCGTTTTCATATATTTAGAGATATCATCCTTTGAGGAGGGTTCAGTGGCTGTGGTCATTGTAAGACTTTATTGAACTCCTTTAGAAGAAATGCTCAATATAAAAATATAGAATAATATCTAAAGTTGGAAAATAAAATTATAGACTTCATCTTTATCAAAAACTAGTTTATAGCTGAAAAAGTAATATCTTAAAAGACTGTTTAGATCTGATGGCTATTTTTATCATCCAGTCTAACTAAAAAATTAAAAATCATATAAAAATGACTTGTATGTAATCATCAAAACAACTCTAAGAAACATGATTTCCTGTTATATCGAGTAGTGTCCAAGTATCAATTAATTCCAGTTTTCATTTCCAACCAAATAGTCAGCGAGAAGCTGTTTGTTCTACAATATCTTGCTACCAGAGAAAGAGCTTTGCCACTAACAACTCAAAATTTGTTCTTTTTGAAACGTTTAAATGAACCAGACATTTAAGACACGATGCCGACCGATCATGATAAACTGCAATAGCATTATTTCGTAAGCAAAGCAATAGTTCTGACGATTGAATGACAGATGAAATAAAAGTTTTTACACCGAAGGCAAACTTATGTAGATATCAAAACAAGGGCTGTAATGTTTCTTTGCGATATAGAAATATAGATGAATGCTAATAAAGTCTACTGTGACCGAAAAAAGTATCAGCATGTATTGAAGAAAATATATTTTCAATGAAATGTTGGAGTGGCATGCCATTATTATAATGCCGTGAAAAGATAAATTCAAAACCCAAGGCTCATACGGTAAATCATATGTTTATTCTACAAAATTAAACAAGTAATTAATATATTTAAGGGTTAAGTAAATACGTCAGTCTTTGCGATATTGCATTCGATTACAATGCAATGATACATTTTCATCACTATTATGGGATAAGTGGGAAATGCAACATTGCAACCATTTCGGTATATGCAATTTTACGGATTCTTTACAATACGATGGTACAATTTTCTCCCGACCATAAGAGATGACAAGAGAGTAACCTCAATGAGTTCAGTGAGAGTCAGCAGGCTGGCGCCCAGAAACAAACCCATCTGTCCTCCCAACAAACCTACAATCACAGAGGAACAAAATAACTTAATTTGTACTTGAAAGAAAAGTTAAACTCTTTTGAGATTTAATGATAAGAAACAACACCTCAAAGAGAGTGATTTTCTTGATGTATGGTGTACCAGCTCACAGTGACTGTGTATAATTCAAAACCATATTCGATTTTAAAATTCAGCTATTTGATGCTGATGAAAAACTGACGTTTGATTACGTTTTTGGGTATCCCAAAAAAAGTTGCGTCAATAACTATCTAATGATCATAGTATGATAGAATATAAAACATATATCAACATCACATTTGACTTGAGTTGTAGGTTAACATAGGTACATGTAATGGTGTGTTTTACAAAACTGAATGAACGCACCAATAATATCTTCGGAGCTGTACTCTGGTTTTTGCTCCACTTTTAAAACGCCAAGGGACTCAAAATAAATCGCCAGTTCCAGGTAGGTTTCCCTACAATAATACAATTATGTGTAGGTTTTGGTTTCAAAGACAACCAGACCAAGATCTCACTAATAAAAATCACGATGCCAATGTTTGTGTAACGTAAAAACGGTTTCTAAATCGCGGCAACGGAATGTAATTATAGTATAAAGCGAATCAGGTAAGATACATGAATAAAGACCGCATCGTGCAATCGGGGGTGAAGGTAAGGGTCTTGATTTCCCTTGGAAAATTTTAATTTATTAAATCCACGTATTAAATTCATAGAAAATAATTCTTTGGACCAACCCCCCCCCCCCCCACAATAAAAAAAAAAATCTGGACCCGGAGGCGGGTCTCATCGCACATTTAAACTAATTCGCCCGATATTCTTTATCGAGGAATTATTTCTGTTTTCCATTCTATATTAAACTGATTTTTCCTGTCAATTTTATTCTTACTTCGCCTATGTAATGTCATAATTTCACGCAGTGATCATTAATAATAGTAAAGTCTATATGTATCCTCTTATCATCATTGGACTAGATTCACGTTGTGCCTTGGCGACGTCGCGTTTTGCTGACGTCAGATTGATACACATGTCTCAGCCTACCTTATGTTTTTGATACCCATCTGGTTGAGGACAGCCTGGTAGTTTTTGGCGGGAAAAGATCCAGTAGACAGCCGCGCCTGATACTCATCGTACTCACACTCCGTGGGGCAAAGACACTGTCCCTGGGCGGTTCCGTTCTGGTCACAGCGCTCTGATGAAAATAAAATGGTCGTGAAAGCATGTTGTTGTCTTTTACATGCGAATCCACCCCAAAGAGGTTTGAAAGGTAGTATAATTTTATTCATTTTACAAGTGAAACCGCTAAATATGATGTTTTTAATACACGTTTTGCTGATAAATACTCTTGAAATGCACATTCGAACTGGAAAATTTATTCGCAGCCAATGCTATCCATAAGATTGATATATCTTATGTTACATCGAAAAATAAAACTAAATTGTACATATCAATGTGGGCGATGGATGCGTACAAAGATTCCTGTTTGAAAAAGTATTAAATCAATAGCGTTTGCCAGGTTTTAAAAAAATACACGGGAAAACGCACTTCTGAATAGTTTGAAGAATTATCAATGCTCTTTCATTCATAAATGCATTTTTATAGGGGTTTTTTTTCGGGTGAAAATTAATATGCTACATGGTTGAAAACCTTGTTAATTTGCAATCCATAAGGTAATTTCAAAACTCGAAACTTTCAAAAATACTTTGTTTTTTATGAATATATGCTTATCCTCATCAACCTCTATCCTCTTACTAATAAAAGCCTCCTGGATGCCAGATTATATTCTTTAAACAATGCATTCATCTATGAAATAGAGTCGTAAATAAATTCACGAGTCGTCTGTGTATTGACAAGTTTGCATTAGAACACTTAAACAGTATGCAATGAATAATACATTGTTTAAGTTAAAACGCTTAAAGTGAATTGAGCAGAAACTCTTTATTTGCAGATATTAAACGTGGGTTAATGTTGAGAATAAGCGTGCATGAATTCAACCGTAACTAACAGTCTCAATTGAAGTCATTATTTCGTAAGTTCTATGGATGATACAACGACCTTGTCAGCAAATACAACCTTACACTAGGTCGCACGTGTTACAAAACTTTGACGATGTTGATATTGGTATGGAAAAATCCATTATGTTGGACTGGAAAACTGGTAAACTTTTGTTTCGTTGGACTTTCTGATTGGTTAGAGCTATTAAAGAATATTTGTACATGTATTATGACAATCTTTTGTTTAATGCAAATATACACTGTATCTTACTTACCTGAGCCAGTTAGGATACAGAAAAAAAAAATCTTTATTAAACATTTCACTGTTGTATTCTTTTATTACTTACCACTTTCAACTTTGTAACATTCTGTTAATTTTACGAGGGAGCATATTGTTTCATTTCCTAATAAAAATAGAAAAATACTAAGCATTAATATAGTATCAAACCATCAACTAATTAGATTTCAGATTTATGAACATATAAATTAAGCATTAATGCCTATAAATGCTACAAATGAAAATAACAAAAACATCAAATGAATAAGTATATACAAGTTATTTAAGAAAAAACAGGATAAATACTTAATAGTGCATTTTCGTAAAACCAATAACTCATATCTTTAAAAAAGGTATAGATAAACGATTAGAAATAGGGAGGATTTTAAAATCATAGAAGCTCTTGTTAATCTCGCAGTTGGCAAAGTTCACACACCTTGACCATAATCAAATTACTTAACACTTGTTTTAGGTTTATTTCAAATGCTATTTTTAATACTGAAAAGCAGTAAACGACTCTAGATTATAATTTATTATGTCAACTTATGAATATATTTAAATTAACTAAATTATCTTATTAATATACTGATTAAGAATGAGAACCTTTATCATTAGGTATGGTGGCATAGATCTGCCACCACTTGTCAGATAGTTATGTCGACTTGTCAGATGATTATGTCGACTTGTCAGATATTTATGTCAACTTGTCAGATCTTTATGTTGACTTGTCAGAAAATAACCGTATTGACTAGAAACTCAATATTTTGTTGTTAAAGCGTGCTAGTGCCACTAACTGCCATTAACTTGTCATCATAATATCTGACAAGTCGACATAAGAATCTGACAAGTTAATAGTTATCTGACAGAAAAAATGATATGGCCACTAGTTTAAAGAAATTTATCATTCATATTATAAGCCAGATAATGATGTTGACTTGTCAGATGTTATGTTGTCTTGTAAAAATTATGTCGACTTGTCAAATAATTGTGTCGACTTGTCAGATTATAATTATGTCGACTTGTTCAATGTTTATGTCGACTTAAAAGATGCTAATGTCAACTTGTCAGATCCTTATGTCGACTTGTCAGAAAATATTATTTCAACTTGATGGCACAAATTGGGCGTGGGAAGGTTATAGTGTTAAATTTTTAAACACGTGGATAAGTAACAAGTCGACTTAAAGAACTGACAAGTCCACATAATTATCTGAGAAGTTGACATCAAGATCTGACAAGTCGACATAATCATCTGACAAGTGGTGGCAGATCTATGCCACCATAATTAGGTGACCGACATCCACAAAGTCGGATCACGTTGTTTTGTTTACACTCCATTCGACATGCGGTTTTGCTGTATACGTCATAATATTGTAGTGGATTTTTGTAATCCGGCGATTTTGTATCCACACAAAACTGGTCCCCATTCATTTTGTAAGGACTAGGCAAATATCGATACTGCAATAAAATAGACGACATTTTTTGTGGGTTTTTTTTTCATTGAAAATTCTGATTTTTATTTTTTTTTCTTGGTATAAATAGTTTTAAAGTTATCTATATAACTGCAAATTAGTTCTCTTTATCGGTAAACGTATTGTACTAGATGGTTTGTAACTGGTAAGTAACTAAGGTGAAATTGAATGTACATGAAAGGACCGTTTTCATTTTATAGAATTACAGGGTCCCAATGTTATAAAACTTGGACAAGTTCTATTTTGAGTCTCACATTTAAAAGTGAGGCACAAAATGCAATATTAAGATGGAGCGATATTCTAAGCCTGTTTCTAAAGACTCTTTTAAAACACCTTTCGGAATAATTGATATTTATTGACAAAAAAACTTCAATTTAGGAAAACAGGACTTGAAACAATCTTAGAGAAGCTATATTTACCTCCGTTTTAAAAATAGAAGCGAACGTCGAGAAGCCAGGTGAGACAAAAAAGCCTTTGTCAATAACATCGGGCTCGTCATTCTGATCGGGAATAATCACCTAAAAAAAACAATTGATATATCAGTCTATAAAAATTCAATAGATGATACATTTAATTACACGTAACAACAAAATATCCGATATTTGCATTAATTTATATCCAATATTTCGATATTTAAAAATGCCGTTAATAAATAATATGAACATATAAATAATATGAACATTTTTCAATGACTTTGCTTCTGTTTACACTACAAATCAGTTTTTTACTGTACAGTACAATGACATCAAATGACGAATTCTTTAGATGAAACGGGGTTTGCATATTTGATATTCCAATATTTAATCGTACAATTGCAGAATATTATGTAAACGAATCATTCTTTACATATTATGAGATGATAATTCCGATCGATGCGTGATTAAATCTATAATAAAGTCATGGGGGGGGGGGTTGAATTTGATAACGTGTCGGCTGAATTCATCACATCATAATACAATAAAGAATAACTCATTGTTCCATTACTAGATACATAGGTTTTACTGAGATTTTGCATTGTAAACGACAAGGATGAAATGGTATATGACCAAAAAGAAATTCATGTATTTCCGTTACTAGTTCAACTGTATTTCGCAGATAGGTATTCATATTTTTATAAAATTTGACAAAATTTAATCTGATTATTTTATTGTGAACTGGTTGTTTTTGTTTTTTGTGTTCAATTGAATAATCGTCTAAACATGAAATCGGTTTCACGTGTTGATAAAATCAACTAATGACAACTTAATGTTAAGCGCTTGACATATACTTCAAAGAGATATCAAATGCAGTTAAATCAATACTGTTTCCGCAGTGCATTGCAGGTAAACTCTTTAATAAAATTAAAAGCTATAATACTCAAAAGAGAGTGGCGCCATAATTGAAAGGTAATGATCGTTTGAAAAGCATTTCACAATTAAAAAATGGATATTGAAAAGATTTCTAATGTTTTTTTTCGGTAATAAAACTCTTTCGTATTTGCAGTAATGTAAATTACGATGCATGCAGAATGTTGAAATAGTGTTAATTGCTTTCCGGTATGACGAAAATCATTAGTTTCCATTGAATTAGTTGTAATCAAACACACACTAAATTAAATCAACAATGATATCAAATGATATCGAACAAAACAGAGAGCTAAGGTAAACACGTGCAATGATGGAGAATTGATATGTTTACTCACATTTCATGTTAAGCATAAAAATCACTAAGAATTTAATGACATTGCAATTTAGTGCGTGTATACCGATTTTTTTGTTTCGGACTCTTCATCTCTCTCTCTCTTTCCCTCTCTCTCTCTCTTTCTCTCTCTCTCTATCTCTCTCTTTCTTTCTCTCTCTTTCTTGCTCTCTCTCTCTCTGATGAAATAATTTACCTTTACACCAGCTGCCATTACGCCATTAAACACATAGTTGCTTTGATTAACAATCAGGTACAATAGCAAACCTGACGTACTTCCAGTTCGTGACGTCATAATGTGGCCATTCTTACTGACGTATTTTCGACTGTTGAAAGTGTAGCATACACCAACATGGGTAACAATGGGTTCCATGCTGATTTCACAATCTCTGTCCTTTCCATCAAATTTACAAAACAAGAAGAGATCTTCAATTTGATTGGCTGTATCATTAATCCAGGATGCATTTAACGGAAGATGATACTTGGAGTATTCTGATTTGCTCAAATTCAAAGGTGGGTACATCCAACCAATAACGCTCTGTGACAAGAAGAAGTATTCAAGATTAAGAATGTTGGGCAGAAATTCTTTTTTCAATGGTGACGCGCTGCACAAAGTAACGGCGGGAAACTTAACGGATGTTTCGGTTTGCACATGCGTGTTGATGATAGTAGGGTAGTTGAAGTAATTGCTGACTTGTTCGTAGGTTATGTAGATCAGAAAGCAGCCCATAGCAATCAGTGCTGCAGCCCAAATGCAACTGAAATAATGAGGAAAATTTTATTTAAAAAAAAAACCACTTTTATATTCAAAACTCAAATGTGTAGAGTACAATGATCTAAAACATAAGTGGAACAAATACCAATTTTATGTTTTTAACTGGGTCTGTCTTTGCAATCAGATGGAAATGAAAATAAAAGATAAATAGTTCTGCACATTGCTGAGCTTTAAAGGTTGACTTACTAAGCAGATAAATCATAAACCTTGAGCTTTTCTATTGATTACATCAAATAAACATTGAGTGATATTTGAGTTAATATACATTTTGGAATCCTTTGTAAACTATATATTACCAGCGCAATCGATGACGCTGTTTTAGATTTGCATTCTTCAGTCCATGCATCGTTGTATTGTCCCGGAAGTCGCTCCACAAAACCTGAATGTTGTCGTCGTCCACTTGTTTCCCCTTCAAATCCACATCATTTTCAGCGTCACACACTACTTCCGGGTCAGGAAGTTTGATTTTTTCACTTTCGGTTACATTGAATACGCTAGGTTCGGTCTTTTTCTTGATAGTTTGTTTCCTGTTTAATGGCTTTATTGACGGCTTGACGAGAATGGTTTTCATTTCCTTTTCTTTTTAGGGAAACAATTTGCGCCTGTTGATTTGTGAAATGAATCATTTGTATAGATTTATTTCATTAAACTTTTCATAGCACCATAAAATTTCATAAACACAAAATAATGAAAAATATGCAGTCTTTATACATGTAACTTCCTATCTCTCAGATTTTATCGAGTTATCCTTGTTTTTTTTTCCTCTGTATACTTTATTATGAATGTATACTCTATACTTTATTATGATAAAACACGCGAAAGGAACATGTTGGGAATTGGTTCTCACGCTCATGTCAATAAAATTATTTTGCATACACAAATAAATATTTACTTTTACACTGATATAACCGTTAAATGAACAGTTAACAATGAAAATCTCAAAAAGTTTTTTTTTTAGTACCAGGTATTTGTAAATCTTCTGGTAATACATGTATTTTGTAAATTTTCTGAGAGACAGGTAATACATGTAACATATCTTATCTACATTGTTATGCGTAAAAAAATGAAGGAGTAATTTTGCCTACCTTAATTCGATCCCGATCCGTATCAATTCCATGCCCGGTGAATTACTTGACGTATATAAAGGGAACAGCCTATCCAATTATTGACAATGTGACGGTAATTCAAACACTTTCGCTATCGACCCAAAAGCTTAGTTGGTATTTGATTCTCATTAAGGATTGTTTTTTTTTTGTTGAGAAAAATAAAGTCTCAATTGGTCTATGAAGTTCTTTTCTTTTAATAAAAGAATAGTTTAATTAACCTTAAAAAACATAGTTTTGCAATAGTGGTGTGTATTCAAACATTGAATTGATTATTGCAATATTCATTGATAGTATTTAGTTAAGGTGTTATATAGCAGGTACTGACATTCTAAGATTGCATTAGTGTAAATCATATATCAAAATAATAACCGTTTTAATTTCAAGATCAAGGGTTCTAAAATTTGTTAAATGAAAAGGTTTAATTATGCGTCGGAACAAAAGTTTGTCTGTAATGTGTCGGGAAATTAGTTTTAATATGGTCAGGGAGAGAACTAGTGTTTTGAACGATCATTTTCAATAGAGATGATTGTATGGCACACACTGCAAAAGTATTGAATTATGCATATGCTATTGGGAATTCATAGACTGTTGATTTTATTTTCAGTTGTTTACCTCTTGAAAAGCCATTGCAAGATTACAGTTTTGATAAACGAAAAAGGTTTTGCGGTTTTTTGGGTGGTTTTTTTTTTTTTTGGTTTTTTGTAAATTGCTGCATCAACAGCATGGGACTGCAACAGCATAAGCAACCTCCGAGTCATAGAGCCACTAAAGCATTTTCTGTATTGAGAATTTCAAAAATATAGATTATTATCTATTTTATCTAGAACGTTTTATAACTTACTTGAAGACTGACTGTCAAATTGAAGGTAATAGGATTTGTGAAACAAATCTTGCTATACACTGTCCTGCAGAAAAATGTTTTTAGAGACCAAAAGAATGTATGCTTACTGTCATTGTACGCGAAACAGTTCAGAAGTGTAAGCGTCAAATATTGAGTAAAATAGGTGTTATAATTTATAATATATAATATATTAGTTCTGTCATGTATTAAATACACACTTGTTTACTAAACATTGATTTTAATTTTTTTCATGCATCTTACATTCCAACTTTATAAGCCTGTACCTGTAAACATAAATTTTAAGCAAAGTCATATCATGAGCCAAGATATTACAGATGTCTCCACTTATCAAAAGAATATTATTTTTTTTCTATTATAATGTCTTAATATAACAATGAGACAAAGGCTAAATGAAAGCTTCAGTTATGAAAATGTCAAGTTTTTTTTAAAGATTCGGTGGTACATTCGTCTCCCGACGACCATTGAAGACAAGAGAATGACCTCAATGAGTTCAGTGAGAGTCAGCAGGCTGGCGCCCAGAAACAAACCCATCTGTCCTCCCAACAAACCTACGATAAACGCAACAAAAACCAAACTTAAAATAACTTAATGAAGAAAAAAACAGTGCAAAGAATATTTAAAGTTTAGGTAAGGTAAAATCCCTTAACAGGCATAATATCACAAAGGGGAAAATATAATGCTGGAAGTCACTTAATATATAAGATGGTATATAATGTAACTGTTAACTCTGGCAATTGAAAGCAAAATAGTTCAAAGGTTATGTTAATACAAAAAGAGATGGTAAATTGTTGTTGTAAATCGTGGGTATTGCGCTTTAAAATTATGACCAAATTCTGAAATTATTAATCTGATGGGCATCAAAGATCGATTAAGCTAAAATAAAATATAATAATCAATAAATAAACCATTTTATGGCAGGTATAATTTAACTATGAACAAATGTGGATAATGAGATATAGTATTATTTGGTAATGAAGTCGGTTTTGCAAAGTAAAGAACGTACGTATAAGCTGTATCGCTACTGTGAGCCACGAAAAATGTACAATATTACTTATTAGGCTTGCAAGTTACTGTGTACGGAAATATATTTGGCGGATCAATCTCATAGACAGCTCAGCTAATACTAAGTGTTTTTCCCAAGGACTCCAAAGGGATACATTCACATGAATTTCACAAGAAGCGATTAACCGCAAAATTTATGTGAAAGTGGCCTTATATCTCGTCCAGTTTTAAACAGTGGAGCCTTTTAGAATTTTATTCTCACATTAAATTTGTTTTTGAAAATCTTTGTTGCAACTTTGCTTACTTCATTGTTTTGTGGCTATTTAATTTCAAACGTTTTCTCCCTTTCTTCCACAGACATTTGAGCAAATTTCTACGCTGCATGCTTAATTTAATCTTCTCTGGACACAACAATGCGACAATACAAAGGACAACTACTATAATTAAAAGTTATTACAAGGGCAACCACTCTAATTATGAAATGACGAGATGAGTTTTCGAAGTGTCGGCCATATTGCCGAAAACTAATGATATATAGATACATCTGGCTGTCACGTGCCATGTGCTATGTGCCATTGAAAATGAGACATTTTCTTTCAGAAACAAACTAATATATTCAAACATGCATTTAACAGATTGAATCATCAATTTTGCACTTTTTAATAAGAGAATGATACATAAAATACAAATAATTCTAGTATATGGAAAGCTCTTTAAGGGGGCTGTGCGGCAATCTTGTACATTTGAGGATACGAATGTAAACATTTCTTGAGCTGGCTTCTTTCTGCCCAAAACTAGCCAAAAATGTTGCCAAAAGATACAAAAGGAATTGATATGAAATTCTACATGTTGTTTTGCATGCAAAATATGCATACAATAACAGAACAATGCCTTTTTAATGTTTACAATCTTATCCTCAAATGTACGAAATGGCCGTGCACCTTCCTTAAGTTACAGTGGACATGAAGTTGCAGTAAAACATATATTTAGAATTCTTTTGAATTCACAAAACGAAAACATGACGCACCGAGGATGTCTTCAGGGCTGTACTCAGGCTTTTGTTCTACTTTCAAAACGCCAAAGGATTCAAAATAAATAACAAGTTCCAGGAGATTTTCTCTGCAATACAAGTAATGTATCTTTTACTTTCAAAGAAAGTTTAATTGAAATTTCTCTATCTGAAGGAAACATGTAAAATCTGAAGATATATATATTAATTTGTTTAAAAATGTTTTTGTGCTAGTATGAGTATTTCGAAGTCTTGGAGAAAATCTGTGCTACGGAATTACATCTGATATAAATAATAAGTTTGAACAAATAGTACATGAAAAAAATCCCTCGTTTTTTTTCAAAATCGATCTCTCATTTTCTTGACACTCATTGAAATGGGGTTTTTCATGTCTCTATCACAGTCTTCAATAAACTAATATATTATAACCTTCTTCGGTCTCTCATTTCGCAAATTGTGTGTGCCTCTTCTGCACTGATTATGGATGATTCACCTATCTCATTCGAAAATATACAAATAATGTACGATATGACGTCTCATCTTGCTGACGTCCGATTGTAACACCTGCAACACATGTCATAGCCTACCTTATGTTTGTAATACCCAGCTCGTTGAATATAAAGTCATAGTTTTTGGCGGGAAAATAACCAGTGGACACGCGCGCTTGGTACTCATTGTACTCACATTCCGTGGGACAGGGACACATCCCCTGGACAGTTCCGTTCTGGTCAAATCGCTCTGTAAATAATTCGTAGTTTTTGTGGCCGTAGCGTTTTCCGTTTATACGCAAGTAATACTAAGTAAACCATACTTAGATCAAATATATAGGACAAATTTTGCGCGATTGTAGAATTATTGGGTCATTTTGCCATTGTTTTAGGTCGGCTAAGCTTAATTGCTTGACATAATTTGGCTTCTTTGGCAACAACGCAGTTTGAATGCCTCTGTTGGTATTAAAGTGCCTACAATTAACTGTACAAGTTCAAGTAGAAATAAGAAAAATCTAATTGACAATGCATGTTGTAAACTACGTTTCACTTACCACTTTCAACTTTGTAGCATTCCATCCATTTAGCGAGGGAGCATATTGTATAATTTCCTGTAGAAAAATTATAAAGAATCATTATTTACAACACAAGCCACGTCATTCACGAATATGACGTCTTACATACTAGATCAATTTTAACAAGACCTTGAACTTTCGGTATGATGTAACTATATATTTTTTGATTAATAATAAGTTCATAATAATCCTGGTTTTGAGTATAATAGTCTTAACTAAAAAACCAGAACATTCTTGTCAATTTCAAAATGTCATAGCCGAGTGGCCGGAAATAAAATAGATAATTGCCCAAATTCA
This sequence comes from Magallana gigas, assembly GCF_963853765.1. Classification (NCBI taxonomy): domain Eukaryota; kingdom Metazoa; phylum Mollusca; class Bivalvia; order Ostreida; family Ostreidae; genus Magallana; species Magallana gigas. The sequence goes on along the minus strand of NC_088853.1, from coordinate 15,617,867 downwards.
GGCTCTTGCTTAAATAATTCTAGCTAGCAAATAAATATGAAACTATATTGTAAACCAATTTTCATTCATGTTTGAGAAATCTTCGCGAGGTTCGGGAATATATCTTCGTCGCAAAATATTGCTGGTCCCGAACTGGTTTCTATTGCATGGGTGTAATATCAAAACGAGTGTGGATAAAGTGTTGGCGCGAAAAATAGTTATCGCAAACTTGCATATCCCCAGTAAATCTGGAAAAAAAGTCGCGAAAGTTAGTTTACAGTACTTCATAATCAAATAACATCAATACTATTTATTACATTTTTGCAAATACTTTGTAAATGCATAATTATGAAAATTACTATTATAAAGTTAATAACTATAAGTAACATGTAACAAATCAAAGTACTGAAGAACTGACGGGAGTTGATTCTGTCGGTGTTTATTTATTTTAAAATCAATGATATGTTATTTTGCATGACAAGTACATGTAGTTTCTAATTTGAATGACGCACATTTTTATTATATGCATATTGGACTTTTTTGACAAGAATTCCGAGAAACCCCCATATGAATCATGTTAAATAATATTTAAAGATAAAATTAATTCAATCAAACAATGTATCAGTAATAGAAATATTTTTCGAAAATTGCATGGATCCAAGCAATATTTAACTCTAGCTTCGTTCAACCAAACGCTCGGCTGACACCGCAAATCTCCGACAAGGATTTACGGAGACAGTCGAGCGTCGAGTTGAACGAGACTATATTGAACTCTGGCGTAGAAATACATACGAGTACAAAAATATTTAAATTGTTCGTACCATTGAAAAACTGACTATTTTCAATGTATTCATAAATACGTTTCCTTGAAAAACAATGCTTTAGTAAACATTACATCGAATTTATCAATTATTTTCAACAACTCTTTGTTCTTACCCCTCACGTCGTATAGTTAAAAAATTCATCATTATTTTGACCACCTGTTCTTTCGGTTTGTCTGAGTAACTGCACAGGAGAGTTGATTAAAATCAACTCCAAAAAATGATAATTGTGTATGTTTGTATGTATTATCATTAGGAGAGGAACACGTAAGTTGTAAGAACTTGTTTCTAATCCTCTTGTGTAATAACACAATAAAATGTTCAAATTAATCAAATAACATGAATATACAGGTTAGATATAGATGAATTGGGGATAAGAATGTATTCTCGTTAATATCTAACCATGCAGTGTTTATACTGAAGAGGTATGATTTTATCACAAAAAAAGGTGGAAATTGTTAAAACTATAGACTGAAGCTTTCCACTCACTGCAGACAAATATGTGAGAACTATAAAATCAACAAGTCCTAACACTCGACATCAATATTGCCTGATCTTAAACGGAATTACCTTTAAGTTGATATCGAACCAACGCTCATTTTAAATGATATTCTTTATTTCCTTAACCCGATGATTGGTTATTGATTGGTTATTGAAAAAAATATATGAAAATAAAAATGTTTCTGACTTCGCCCGACATAAAACAGTCAAAATGACAGAAATTAAGGTTTTTTTATACGCTAATAAAAGAGTTTTTGAACATTCACAGTATACAACCCTTTACGCGTAGAAGTCGACAGAAGTATGGGGAAGTCGAATATAATGTATGGGAGAGTCGATTTTCTCCGCTTCAGAGACGGGAGAAAGTTAGGTCATGCCTTTTGTATGTATTTATAACAAGCATTTCAAAATATATATTTGTACCGCATGGAAGACAGCGATTGTGATGGTAATTTGCCAAAGAACTCTACGCGTCTAGAAGGCTCAAACACTTCGAAACTATTTTGTAGATTTTGAAGCAGGTGGTCAAAATAATCATGATTTTTTTAACTATACGACGTGAGGGGTTTTATACGGTGAATTTTATAGATCGTAAAACCTTTATCATTAGGTGACCGACATCCACATATTGTAATCACGTGGTTTTGTTTACACTCCATCCTGCAAGCGGTCTTGCTGTATACGTCATAGTACTGCAGTGGATTCTTGTACTCCGGAGATTTTGTATCCACACAAAACTGGGCCCCATTCATTTTGTAAGGACTAGGCAAATACTGATACTGTAATAAAATTGATGTTATTTCTTCTGACTTTTTTCCTATATGAATGGTTGTAAATCTAAAACGCATAACCTTCTTCCACAATTATATTAAATGATAATTTACAAATACATGAATATATCATCATATATGAATAACGCACTGTCTGTGTATACACACTTTTTCATCATGTTTGTTCGCAATACTTCTCGAATATACCTCCATAACTTTTCATCAATTTTGATAACCGAACAAAATTTGATTTCATATAAATCCTCAATCTACCATAGATCTACTATCCGTTAGAAGCTCAGGCATTCGCATATATATATACACACACACATATAAATATATATATATATATATATATATATATATAATATTATTACCTCTGTTTTATGAATGGACGCAAACGTCGAGAATCCCTGGGAAACGAAGAAGCCTTTGTCAATAACATCGGGCTCGTCATTCTGGTCGTGAATAATCACCTTTAAATATCAACATCGATCAATCAAAATCTCTCTCTCTCTCTCTCTGTCTCTGTCTCTCTCTCTGTCTCTGTCTCTGTCTCTGTCTCTCTCTGTCTCTGTCTCTGTCTCTCTCTCTCTCTCTCTCTCTCTCTCTCTCTCTCTCTCTCTCTCTGGTAACTCTACTTACCTTGAAACCTGCTGTCATGATGTCATTATACACATAGCTGTTCTGATTAACAAGCAGGTACAATAGCAAACATGACGTACTTCCTGTTTGTGACGTCATAATGTGACCATTCTTACTGACGTAATTTCGACTGTTGAAAGTGTAGCATACACCTACTGGAGTAATAATGGCCTCCATGTCACTTTTACAAACTCTGTCTTGTCCATCAAATTTACAAATCAAGAAAAGATCTTCAATTTGATTGGCTGTATCTTTTACCCAGGATGCACTAATCGGAAGATGATACTTGGCGTATTCTGATAAGCTCAAATTCAAACGTGGGGTTAGCACATTCGAACCAATGACGCTATGTGACAAAAAGAAATATTCAAGATCGGGGATGTCGGGAAGAGCTTGTTTTTTCAGTGGCGAGGCACTGCAAAAAGTAACAGCAGGAAACTTAACAGAAGTTCTAGTCTGCACATGCGTATTAAGGATGGTAGGGTACTTGAAGTAGATATTAACTTGCTCGAATGTTGTATAGATCAGAGAGCAGGCCATGGCAACAAATGCCACAGCCCAAATGCAACTGAAATAATGAGAAAAAAAATTAAAAAACAATTTGTATTGTACATGTGAAAACTTACTTGCGTCAATTAACTATGTGGTGGACAAGAACATTTGATATCATTCACTTGTCTTGTCCACATGCTTTTCTTGTAATGTAAACACATTCCACCCATATATTATCAGCTGTTTAAAGCAATAACCAATTTTTAGTCCAAGTACAACTTTTAAGATTTTTTTCTATATCTTCTTAAAAAGCTGTTTAAAAAAGAGATTTATGCCAGACGCGGCTTACCTTCCTCAAATTCTTTTTTTTTTTTTTTGTCTCTATCTTAGCAATGCTAGTATCAAAATTTCCACTACGTAATTCAGTAATTGCATAGTTTTATGTCATTTGATATAATACTATGACTTTTTTATAAACATTTAAATGCATTTTGCATGCGATAAGTGAGGAACATTCAAAATATTCTTAATCCAAAATCAGCCTGGTAAAGTACTCTGACTTTTTTTTTGTTCCCCCCCCCCTTTTTGGGGGGGGGGGGGGGGGCATAAAAATGTCTATACGCCAAAAAGAAAATTTTTTTCCATGGAAATTTATCTAAAATTGAGAAATATCTTGTGTGTCCTTAATGTAGTCTAAAAATGGCAATGACTTTTAAAATCCGCTCAAGGACGTTGTTAACTCAGGGTTTGAGTTCTCAGATCCGGATTGTTTAAAAATTCAATGTCATGAGTAAAATTTGTTTTAATAACATCCGATATTTTGATTAAGTTATAGAATTAGTCTCAAAAAAGTTTCACTAATAGCAAAACAGAGAAAATTCGAACTTAATTTTTCAGATTTTGTTTTCCACTTAAATTTGTTGTTTGTTCTTCAATATTTAAAGTTAAGATTTTATTTGTTAGTCAACAATTTTGCATATTTTCTGTTGGGTTCATATCATTTTTTCCGTTTACATAATAGTATGGCATATACTACAAAAATATTGAAAAATGCTTCAAAATGATAAAAGACACCTTAGCTCAAAATTTTTATCATTGACCTCATATGAATTTTATGCCAGCAGAGAAAGGTCAATATACTTATTTTAATTCTATAATTGTTTAGCATTATCATCATTCAGTTTTTTTTATATACTGAATCAAAAATGGGTAAGGATTTGAAAACTGATAGAGGAAATTCGGACTTGAATATCTATGAAAATTCTGACTGAAAATTTAATACTTTATATAATGTCACTACCATTCATAAACTTTAGCTCATTTGGTTTTTGCTTTATATTCACAATTAAGAAAATCTCAATCATAGTGTAAAATTTTTAGGGATTTTTCTTAAATTTTCCAAAAATAATCAATGGCCAATAACCCAAAAAGTAGGTCATTGACATAATTTTTTGGAGGTGAAGAATAACACTACCATATAAGATTTACAACACACAATAGTTGGTTTTTCATTATCATCAGTGTTTTTTTTTTCATTCTGAGTAAACGTCTTCCTTAAGACAATTGAACAACAGGTGATATTTGAATTGGTGCCCCATATTTTGAACACCCGAAATATACATGTATATATCTCACCAGTGCAGTCGATGACGCTGCTTTAGATTTGCATTCTTCAGTCCATGCATCGTTGTATTGTCCCGGAAGTCGCTCCAAAGAAGCTGAATGTTGCAATTGTCGTCATCAATATTATTCTCCTTCCGGTTTAAGTCATTGTCAGAGTCACACACCACTTCCCGACTAGTAGCATTGGTTTTCACACTTCCGGTTATGTTGAATACGCTTTTTTCGGACTTTTTTAAGAAAGTCCAGTCCCTGTTTAAGGTGTTCGATGAGGGTTTTACAACAGTGGTATTCATTTTTTCCTTCTCCTTCCTGTTTAAGTCATTGTCAGAGTCACACACTACTTCCGGACTAGTAACATTGGTTTTCATACTTCCGGTTATGTTGATTACGCTTTTTTCGGACCTTTTTGAGATAGTCCAGTCCCTGTTTAAGGGGTTCGATGAGGGTTTCACAACATTGGTATTCATGTTTTCCTTTCATTAAGAAGATGAAAACAAATTGCACGTATTTATATATAAAATCAATAAAAATGTGATTTTTGTGTTACAAATAAAATTGCAAGCACTGGTGCACAAAAAATATTGTTTTGAGAATTCAATCGATCCTTTACTATGTTTAGTCTCTTTGAAAAGAAGATATAGGAAAATATAGTCGAGTAACTTCAAAGCTAAAATATTTAAAAATTTCCTATACTGAATGGCCAAAAATATCATATTCAGAGGTTTAAGATTATTCATATATCTGATGGTAAATAAACAAAAAGATACTACGGTAGTATGTAAACATATAATTCAAAGAATGTTTTTAAAGTGTTATCGATTGATTTGTTATGATCTAAATTTCATATGAAAAACATGCACTTTTCATGTGAATTTCGCATAAATTGTATATGAATTTGACACAAATATCTAATCGCATAAAAAACATACAAATAAAAAATTCGCATGAAAATTTTAAAATTTTCACGCGAATATCATACAAACATATTCCCATGATATTTGCACGATGTCTGATTTTCGCATGATTATTGCATGATTTCCATGCAAAAAAGGAAATCACCGAGCCACTTTTCCCTGTCATTTGAAAAGCCATTTTTTTTCAATTCGTTTATTTTTAGATCTGATTCATTTCCCAGTAATCCTTTCCTCTCTGGTTATGATATACTATATTTAGTTCAAATTTTAGCGTTCCGCATTCTGACATTCTTTTACCGTCACATTGGGTTCCAGGGTTTTTTCTAATTAATATGTTTCTAATTTGATCTACAAAACCAAAATTTATTCTACTTATGGGCTTATCGGATGCATCGCATCCATTTAAATCTTTGTGTTAATGTTTGTCAAACCATATATCTTATTTATCGAAAATTTGTAAACAATCTTTGAGAATTTTAGCACTTTCATCATTCAGTTAACATCCTCACAAAGGTTAACATGAGAGTGAATTAGTTTATGAATATTAATATAGTTCTTCAGTTTTTTAAAGAAATCTATTCTACTCGACTCTTTGTTTGAAGCACAGACATTAATCAGTTATATTTTGCCCATTAATCTTGACATTGACAAGTAGTTTCCTACCATCTACCGATTAATGAATATCTAAAATTTCTTAATGTATGTTCTTTTAAAATAGAATTAAAACTCCTCTGTCAAAATTTGAATCTAAAAATGCATGAATTGATTTAAAATTGTACTGGATTTTTTTTTTATGTAGTGTGATTCTTATACAGAGAGAGAGAGAGAGAGAGAGAGAGAGAGAGAGAGAGAGAGAGAGAGAGAGAGAGAGAGAGAGAGAGAGAGAGAGAGAGAGAGAGAGAGAGTCCATACAATAAAATCTTGGTGATAAAAGTAGGAATAAGAAGCAAGATTATTAAATGGTCAGTAAGTTGAATAATTTGTGGTCGATATGCACTATCCATCGTCCGAGAGCAAACTCGATCGGAAGAACTGAACACAAATTAAGTAGCTACTTCAAGTTTAATTCCTGTTTATCACTCTGCATCCTGTGCACTAGGTTGTGTGTATATATTAAGTATCTTCAAGAATTTGAACTACTACAGATTAAGATGTGATGGATAAAAAGCGAGACAATATATCCATTATAATATATTAGCTGACAGACTTGAACGCGACACTTTCGAAAAAAACCTCAACAAAGTCTTTTTGATCTTATTTAAGGAATGGATTTAATTTCTACCTATGTTATACAATATAACATAACTTGGGACAGTTTACGCTTAATAAACCGTGAAGTGGTTTATTAAGCGTAGACTGTTACAAGTTATGTTATACTCTTATAATACATGTATATGTAAACCTTGGTTATTTTAATAATAAACAACAAGGCTTATGTGGCTTAGCAATTTTTTTATCTTTCGTGGTGATTCAATCATGTTATCGATCAATAAATAAAAAAATGGCCCTGTAAAATATATTAATACAAGGAAAATTGAATATGAAATATGATTATCTGATGTATAAACCATAAACATCAAATATTAAATAAACTGTGATACATGTATATACTAATACACAATACAACACTTGTATACATATTTCACTATATCTTAGCATATGAATTCAAATCAAAGTGATCTCTACTGAACCTATTTTAAATATAATAAAAATTAGTTATTTTTATATTTATTTAGAAATTAATATATTGAAATACTGACTTACCAAAATTATGGAATTTGGGCGATGACAGCTTAATCTAAGTTTTGCTGTTGTAAATGAATTAACCATGCAATTTGTTAAATATTAAAACTTTAGCTATGATTAAATCCAAATCTCAATGACTGAATAACTGAAATAGAAAACTATACAGACTAAAACCAAACATACCAGATCTTGAAATCCTTCAGACAACTTAACACACCTTCTTCTACCTGGACTCTGAGCAATATGAAGAAAACCTTCAGAGTCAAACCAGTCTATCCGGTCAGTCATGTCACATGATAAATATTAATTCAATAAAATTACAAAATCCTTGATAAATATCCTTAACAAACTCTCGTAACTAATAATCTAAGTAAAACTTTTATCAACACACACAATTTTCTATATTAGAAGTAAATACATGTACAATTAAAAACATAACTTTTAAAGTTTAGACAGATATTTTGCTATGTTACATATAGGGAGAAATCAAATTTATTCTTTATAATTTAATTTTCTAATGCTACAATAAAAAAAAATAAGGTCAATTATTTAGAGTAAAAGAATATATATATATATATAATTGATTATGAAGAAAGGTAGAGATTTTTTAAAAAAATTCTTGAATGTTGCAGAGAAAGAGAGAGTATCAGTTGGAGATGATAATGATCTAACGTTCGGCAAAACGGTTGTTAAATCTTGAAAAACTATGGGAAGACGGATTGGTGTTTATAAACACGGCATTTTCTCGCTTAAAGTTGATGAATCATTTTGTAATTGAAAATGATATAACCCTTTAACCCCTAGGAATTGCTTATGCTTATCTAAGTTCACAAACGGCTGTTTGTAGAATTAAGGAAATTATCAAAAAACTTGGTTTGACAATAGTAAAATATCGTAGTTCCCCATTATTGAATATATCCGAAGATAAAGGTTCGAAAATGAAAGATCTTACTGAAAATTTTAGCTCTTTGTCAGGAGGCTCAATGTGAGATTTCTGTGTCAATTTTTATTTGTTGTTGACATTTCCCTTCAGTAAAATTGACTTTCTTCTGCGTTATTAACGGATCCAATTCAAAATAATCTCTTCAGAGTACGGGCTTTGAATTATATACAATAAAAATGAACTTTTTTCCATGTTTTGGGTCAAGCTACATTATTTCAGAATAATAACTGTAAATTTTATTTGTGAATATTTAAAATTTTTAGCAATGAAAAAATTTAAACATTTTTGTAAATTAAATTTAATAAAAAAACAACACTAAATGCTATGTATTTATCACATAACAATAACATATTTAAATGTTTACAAGAACCTACTGAATTCTAAATTGTTGACATTATGGAAAGAGTATTTCTACATACAAACGCTACGAAAAAACAAAGCTGTGTAAAGAATACGTTAGCATACATGCATATCAACGTTTTAAACAATTTGCCCGATTGACCAAGTAGAACAAAAATTGTTGGATTTTTTCCAGTAGATATTTAATTAGAATTACCAATATCATAATATTTGGAGCAAACATATTTAGGTAAACACTTTTACTTTAAGATATTCTATCTTAATTAAAATTGACTTGGCTATACATGAAAAAGTTCGGGTAAATTACTTGTACCTTTTTGAGGTTTCATATCTGTATAGCCGGTGAACCAGAAACAATTTGGTTTGATTGTAACGGCTAGAGTGGAAAATTGTTTCAAAAGTAGGCAATGTTTTAAATGTGCATTTTGAATCAATTTTAAGATAATTTCAGTAGCGTTTATGTCCGGTTCCTTTTACAAACAGCGCGAAAAATCCCGGTTATATATATTCACACATTGACGACATTGATCGGTTATGATGAACTGTATTATATTTTAAGTATTTTTAGGAATGGCTTCATTACAAACATATTCCATATTGTTTTTAAAGGATATGAAAACCATTATTATGTAAAAAAAAAAAAAAAAAAAAACTTGGACAACTATGCTTGATGTACTAGTTAACAATTTGATGTACTAATTTGAAAAGAAAAATTAAACTTTGATCTCAAATCAAATCCCTTTAAGCACAAAGATACATGTGATGTTGTAGATTAAAAATGTTAATGCTAATGTTAATAATAATCAATAATATCTTTTTTTAGATTTTCAACAAAAAATGTACAAAAAATATAACATTGCAAATAAGTTCCAATGACCCTCCAAAAATTACAAAACTTACTAGTATAGTGAAAATTCAAATTGTAGAAATTGTCGAACCCGGACCAAAACTGTGACCCCAAACGAGGTTCAAAGTTACATCTATAAAGGAAAACTTCCAGATCTTCTAACGTTACAATGCAACAGTAAGAGATATTGCTATGCGTACATCCTTGGCTACTGTAGATTCTTAATTGTTAAAATTGTGACCCCGGGACTAATACAGGGGCACCAAGAGCGGTTTAAAGTTTGACATATAATATATAGGGAATATAATTACAAATCCCGTTTTCAAACTACTATGATACAGCTTGTGAGATTACTATGAATGGATCCTCAAATAGTGAAAATTCTAAAGTGTAATAGCATGGACCCACAGACTCATACTGGGGCCCATGTAGGGGTTGAAAGTTAACATAGAAATACCGGTTTATATAGGGAACATGTTTGAAAAAGCTTCTTTTAAAGAAGTACAGTGGAACATTTTGTGTGATTACTATGCAGGCACGTGTGGCTATTATAAATTCTAAATTGGTAAAATTGTGACCCCCTGATTAATACTGGGGCCCCAAGAGGGGTTCAAAGTTTAACAAATAAATAAATAGTGAAACTGTTTAAAAATCTTCTTCTCGCGAACTACAATGCTACAACTTGTGAGATTACTATGCGTGCAACCTGGGATGATGTAGATTTAATATTTTTAAGATAGTGCCTCCAGACTAATACTGGGGACCCTAGATGGGTTCAAAGTTTAACGTAGAAGTACATCTGGAAAATGTTTAAAAATCTTCTTCTCCAGAACTACAATGTTTAAATTTGTCAGATTACTACGTCAGCATCCTCAGATAGTGTAGATTCTCAATTATAAAAGCTGTGACCCTCGATCTAATACTAGGGTCCCAGAAAGGGTTCAAAATTTAACAAAAAATTATAGGGAAAATGTTTAAAAAAATCTATCTCTGGAAATCTACCATGCTTCAATTTGTGGGATTACTACTCAAGCATCCTTCAATGATTTAGATTCTAAATGAATAAAGCTGTGACTAACTGACTAATACTTTGGCCCCAAGAGGGGTTCAAAGTTTAATAGAGAAATATATATAGAAAATGTCTAAAAATCTTCTTCTCGACGACTATGTTGATGCTACAGTTTGTGAGATTACCATGCACGGATCCTCAAATAGTGTAGATTCTAAATTGTTAGAGCCAATCATAGATCCCGGACCAAAACTTGGGATCCAGCAAGGGGCTCAAAGTTTAAAATAAATAATAGCATCTGCTACGTAATAAAATGCTACAAAGAAACGTTGTTCATGTGAGCGATGTGACCCAAGGACCCCTTGTTCTTGAACGTAATTGCAAACCAATAGCAGCATATTATTAAATTTGTTGAATAATGAATAATACACCGCAAACCGAAGTTGTCGTTTTACGAGTATTATAAACTTAAACATAAAGTTCAAAATAAATCATTAAAGAATAAGCACTGACAATGACATCAAATCTATTCGTCCATTATATATCCCAAGAACATAATAACATGTTCCTCTCTCTTGATTTGAAAAAGTATAGGACATTTGACTAAAATTTGTCCAATTGTGGATTTAAAACAAAATATATTAAAATATGTTGTTGAAAACGAGTTTATATATATGGTTTCATAAAAAAGTACTCAAAGATGGATAGAGGCTAGGGGGTTCTAATATATGAAACTGTCTAAAATATGGATTCCGAAAAATACGACAAAAATGGGATTCTTGGAACCACAATTTACAAGAAGCTGGTAAAATTGATATCAACCTTCTCAACACATGTCTATCAGAAATGTGGCCGTAATGAAAGCATCACAACCTTGATAAACTACACAAAAACGAAACGGCTACAAAAAATATCGTGATCTGAAATATGGCAGCGAGATCATCCTTACATATAATGTTACCAACGTATGTGTCCTTTTTAAATTGACATTTAGTAAAGTTGCAGTTATAAGGAGGCCGAAAAGATATTGTTAACACACTGTTTAAAAGATATTGTAAAAATAATAAGAGAATTTTGGTAGACTTAGATAAATATAAATAAGTAGTCATTATCTATAAAAATATGTTCAAAAACAAACTTTGGTAACTTTAAGGTAACTTTGGAATGTGAAATTCGTAATATGCGATTTGTAGAATTTTACATTGTTGTTTTGATCTTGGCTCTAATAAAAATAAAAGTCAGAGTAAATTGTACAAGTGTAAAGAAAAATAAAGGCCCCCTTTAGTTAGAATAATGACCGGGGATAATTTTTGACGAAGAATATTGACCCCCCCCCCCCCCCAGCTGTAGAATAAATAGATTATTTTTCTAAGAATCTTTTTTCTTCATGTTAAACATTTAGAGAAATGACACTCGTAGAGAAAACGAACCCTGCCTTAAAAAAGAATAGATATGGGTCCCCCTATCAAAGCTATTCAACTATCAAATATTTAGAATTTTCCAAAATAGCATTTATATGTAGTCCACATTTTAAATTTTATTCTTTACATATATAATGTTTCAAATGCAATTTTATGTGAAAGTAAAATCAGTGCATCTTTGTTCACTTTGTAGGAACAGACTGAAGTACATACTATACATATAAAAAAATCATTCTGAAATTTATACGGTGGTCATTATTCTACAAGTGTTACTTTTCTGCAAGTATTGTGCTCATTTTTATGAAATTGACATTTATTCTTCACGCAAAAGGGTTATTCAGATCTGTAAAATATTTTGTAGATCTGGGGCCCTTTTCTCAAAAATGCGTAAATCTGGGCCTAAGTTAGTCCGACTAAGGAAGTTACGCCAATATTTAGTCGGGTCTAAGTTGCGTTTCTGATAGAGGCGTAAGTTAGGGTTTAAATGTCGAAGAACCTAAACATCTCCGCTGAGTACTAAGCATGCGCAAATCGTCTTTTGTTTTGCTTTGAGGCTATGATTATATGTGGTGGATCAATTTTCAAATTGATATATGTAGTACATGTACCCGAAAGTACGCATGTTATTCTATACCACTGTGCATAGATCAAGTCGTTCATAACAGTGTATATTTATGAAAGTAGAACAAATGCCTACACACTTCTTAACAGAATGAAATTTTAGAGAAAAACATTTGATATGAACAATGCATATATAAGAGGTTTCAGAAATCAAATATATGACAATTCAATGCATTGTAGATGACGTTGAGGCACAATCGTACATATAAATTGAACGAAACAATACATAGAAATTAACTCCAATGTTTGTGTAAACTTCAAATATTTGTATAATACAGGAACAGGGTACAGTAAATATGCCCGCATACATCTGTAGAATGATAAGTATGCTTTATATAGATATATGTAGACACTTTCAGATGCTGTGATAAGGCTTGATTCTTTTTTTTAACTATATCACTATATTATTTGTAGAAAATAATATGACCATGGGTTATACACAGCAACCAACTGAAATCGAAAATATCTACTGTATAACTAACATTACATGAATTTTGTCCATGTCTACATAATATACATTACTACTCATTAATGAAATCTACTTTAAGTATGAAGAATTAAAGATGGGTATACCCCGATAAATGCTATATTTGTAACACAATAATTAAAAATCACTACAGTATTATAATAATGACGTGAAAAGTCAAATTCAAAACCAAAGTTTCATAAGGTCTACAATATGTTTATTCTACAAAATTGAATAAGTGATAAATATGTTTAAGGGTTAAGTCAATACGTCAGTCTTAGCGATATTGCATACGATTTGCAATGCAATGATACATATTCATCACTATTATGGGATAAGTGGGAAATACAACATTGCAACCATTTCGGTATTTGTAATTTTACTGACGTTTCACAATACGATGGTACAATTTTCTCCCGACCACCAGAGATGACAAGAGAATGACCTCAATGAGTTCAGTGAGAGTTAGCAGGCTGGCGCCCAGAAACAAGCCCATCTGTCCTCCCAACAAACCTACAATCACAAAGGAAGAAAAATAATCCAACAATTACTTGAAATTAAAGTTTTTTTGTGATTTGATGATAAGAGACAACATCTCAAAGAGGGTTATATTCTTGATGAATGGCGAACCAGCTCACAATGAGTGTGTATAATTCACAACTATATTCGACTTTAAAATTCAGCTATTCAATGCAGTTGAAAAACTGACGTTAAAACCTAGAGCTAATTTAAATCTCATTACAGTACTGTGGAATTTCCTAAAGAAGTTTGTGCATGTTTTAATTTTAGCAAGTTCAGCCACATCTTCGCTAGCCGAGGGTTTTCGGTCCAATTTGCTCCCCATAAACCCTTGGCAGATTTCATTACGAAAACTCGTCGATGTAGTGGCACTATCTAGCGAGCAACTTGAGTTGCGCCCCTTGTATATTTACCTTTTAATTGAATTAAACAACGGGCAATATGCACATCATGGCATTAATACAACTTGAAAATATGTTGACTACCTAATATCGGAAGATAATTAAATATGCTATTAAATACAAATTAAGTTATAGCCTAGGAAAAGCATGGAATGTTTTATTCATAGTGTTTTGAAAGGAACAGTGCCGGGAGTGAAAAAGTTGCCAATTTATATGAAAACTTCTTTTGCCATTAAACCATAAATATAAAGAAATTAAATAAAACGCAGCTCATTGAACCTTTAAAAGCAATAACCATAAGCACGAACGTATATACTAACGAGGTAGGCAATTTCTACATTCGCCATGTTTACTTCCCATGCCATCACGCGAGTCTTGACAAGTTGTAGAACTATGCTCAATCCCAGTAAAATATATAGGTTTTTAAAGCGATCTGGTTAGACCATCGTTGGGGAGGCACTGTACTCGGGAACTTGTGTCTCAACTTGTTAAAAGCACCAAATGTTTAACCAAAGATCACACATGTGTTTTCGTTTAAAGTTTATGTTTACAAGCACTGTGATTGGATCAGCTACTTGCAGCTGCAGCCAATCATAAAACGGAACTTGTCACAGAGTTTTTGTCATGAAATCTGCCAAGGGTTACCGTCCATGGGGATCAACGTGGACCGAAAACCCTAGGCTAGGGAAGATGGTTCAGCAACTATCTGTACGATATACATGTATAGTGTGTATTGGTAACGTAGAACGCCTATATATTGCGTCATAAACGATATTTCATTGTGTTTTATACTCTGTCCTAAGATATCCTTAAATCACATTTTGATTAATTACTCGATATTTATAAATACCTTGGAGTTCAAACGATGTCCATTAAAAAGTATGAAAATTTCCAAGATTTCTAAGTTTAAACGCCTCCTTTATCTAGCTTATCAGGTTTAAATGCATGACTAAAAAATATTATGTCTACGGGGATTAAAGATTACACCAAGCTTGCACGATGACGCTGAAATATTGCGCGAATTATTCCAAGTGACTTCCGAATGAAGAAAAAATGTAAACATTCCCAATTATTTCAATTGCACTTCTTTCACAGGTAAGTATGGTTGTATTAAAAATTGTCCAAATGTGCTGCATACATATCTTGATACAGACTATAGTGATTGGGACGCCAGTTTGAGAATTCGATGCTCGAAACAATCACTTCTTTTAGTTTCACGATTTATCTGGCAAAAGCTAATTAGGTCCGTCGTCACTAAGTATTTAAATCTGGTTTAAAACACTTAAAACCTTTTCACTATTCCTAAACAATACTTTAGTAAAGTTACACCTGAGTAATCACCGGACCTAAATGCAGACTTCATTGTGATACCCTGCGAACCAAATTGTTTAATCTACTGAGCAATTAGCAAACCATAAGGAATTCTGAAACCCATCGTAAACACTGTAAACACAAGAAATGTAACGTAAATTATAAGGTGGAAAGACCTTTAATTGTTCGAGAGCAGTAGTCTACTAATTTTTTAGATGATTTGTTTAGTTATGAAGTGTCTGTCAGTAAAGATGTAGTTCAGATAATAATTTGAACACTTTTCTGAATTTTTATAGATATCTCTTCATTTTAGGATATAAATATGTTGTGAGTCAAAATAACAAATAGGCAAAACCTCACTTGAAACATAATAGAAGAGTTTACTATGAATCGTAGATAATTTACAACCATAGAACTTTACATTTTAACTATTTTTTGCAGATTTCATCAAGTTCTAGGTTAGCCCAGAGGAATGATGTGTCAACGTTGCAACGCACCAATGATATCTTCAAAGCTGTACTCTGGTTTTTGCTCCACATTTAACACGTCAAGGGACTCAAAATAAATCGCCAGTTCCAGGTAAGTTTCCCTACAAAAAATACAAGTACCTTTGATTTTAAACACGACCAAGAATTATTAGATTTTAAGGGTTTTTTCGATACAAAAGAACCTAACAAAGCAATTCCCAATATTTTTTTTTAATTATCATTAACCCTACTTATTCTATATTTTTAGCTTCAATAGATAGTAATTGTAAAATAAAACATCAACTTCTCTTTCTCGCTCGGCTCTGTTTAAACTAGCTTGTATTCGCCACATTTAATTACGGGCATTTCAACATACTGGATTTTTCAAGTCATTAGTAAACTAATTGCTCTATAAAAAAAACTTTAGAGATGTTTTTTATCATGAATTGATAAAATATGTTCCAAAATCATATGTTTATTTCTTTATGTTCCAGGAACTTTTTTTCTAAGCAAAAGGTGGTTGAGGCGTCTTGCAGTGAATGTATTGTTCAGCTTACGATTATAATTTTTACAGAAAATATTGATGTTATTGAAACTTGTACAAAATTTATACAACTCGGTGGTAAACTATTGAGAATCTTATTGCAAACATCCATGTTTAATTATTTTAAATCATCTCCATATGCTTACTTGTTATAATGGGCATTACACATATATCTATATCAACCTGTAATTATGACATACATATCACCCCTTAGTAACCATGGTAACTGTACATTTAGAATGAGTGAGGGAGTGAAGTTTGTGTTCTGTCTTTTTGGTGTGTTTGTCCTTATATAAAGAACTATTGTATTGATTGGTAATAATAGAACTAAAGCATGGAAAAAATTATACAACTCGATGGATAAAAACCATACGTTATCCCAAATCATGGGAGAACAACCTATATTTTTATTTTGTAAATCAATTCGTGTATAGAACATCTATCATTGTGTGATTTTGTGTTTGCTTTATTGTAGTCGTTGAAGTCGTGTTTATATTAAATTGATAAGCCTGGCAAATATATACACAATTTCAACTCGTTGGATGAAGCACATATAAAATCATACATTTATTACATTCCTTCAGTAAATCCTCTTAATAACGCTTTGTTTTATTAACATTGCGCATCGGCGACGTTGCATACTGCTGACGTCACGGCCTACCTTATGTCTGTTATGCCCATTTCGTTAAGGACAGTCTGATAGTTCTTGGCGGGAAAATAGCCCGTGGACAGCCCCGCCTGATACTCATCGTACTCACACTCCGTGGGGCAGATACACTGTTCCTGGGCGCTTCCGTTCTGGTCAAAGCGCTCTGATGAAAAAATAATAGTCATGGTAGCAGAAGTTTTTTTATGCATGCACTTTGAATTGATGATAATAGAAGGATAAAAACTGTATGCGTCTAAACTAATCAGATTTAAGTTTTTAACATGAAAGTATCATTAATTGAATACTAAAGACCACCCTAAAACAGGTCACAATATAATTTAGTTCATCCCAAAAAAGCAAGCAAAAACTCACAGACTTAGCAAAAATTGCCCCTTGTAATTAAAGCTTAAACATAAAACCCTATCTATCAGTATTGGCCCGGGAGTTATAATTTTAACAGCCTGAATTTCACACTGTCTTAGGGAGTTTTATAGGACTCTCACAATGTGTAGAATTGTAATTCTTAGATTTTTAAACATATTTTTTACATGTATTTCAATGTTTAAATTTTAACCCCTTCTGTGACCCCTGCATTGTTTTTGGTGTGCAGTTTTAACAATTAAGTATCTATACAATCTAATGATGCTTGCGTAGTAATTTTGCAATTTGAAGCATTGTAGTTCTATGTTTAACTGTAAACCCCTCCTGAGGCCTCAGTATTGGTCCCGAGAGCAACAATTATAACGATGTAGAATTTTCATTTTAGTAAAAATATTGACATTTTTAGTACAGTGGTTCTTGAGAAGAAAAGGTTTTTTTAAATACATATACCCTATCATCATTGTGTTGCAATTACCTCCTTTTTTAAAAAAAAAGATTTTGCCATACGAATGATTTTTACAAAGCTTGGTTGCATTTGGCTCGGTCGTTCTGGAGAAGAAGTCGAAATTGTCAAACATTTACAGACGGACGGACAGTCTAACAAACGGACGAAAGACAGCCAACAGGTGATCAGAAACGCTCACTTGAAACTTCGATTCAAGTGAGCTAAAATGGAAAACATTCTTCATACTAGTGTTGTATACTTTTGTCACTTACTACTTTCAGATTTGTAGCAAAATGCCATTTTTGCCAGGGAACATATTGTTTCATTTCCTAAAATATTAAACAATACTAAGTGTTAGTATCATAGCATTGATAAATGAAAAATGTAACAATAATATCTCATTAATCAGAGAATTAAACTTTATATATTATATAAATCAGGGTGAATAATACATTTACGTTTTCCATGCATAGGTATGCTTAAACGATAAGAATGAGGAAATTTTTAAATCATAGATAATCTTAATCTCACTCATACAAATGATTAACCTTTTGTCGTAATATTTCAAAAAAATCTAAAGTTCGCCATTGAAGCGTTTTGACCTCGATCACAATTAAAAAGAAATACATCTATGATTATTTTTAAATGCAATTGTCTTTTTGAAAAGTACTTAACAATACAGGATTATTTATCACTTTTTATCATTATTATGTTTATCTCAATATGCGATGGATATCACTCTTGAGATAAATTTTTTATAATACACTGTGTGTTCTTCCGCGACGTGACGTCATAATTAAACAATACATAGGTTTTTGCGGTTGATTGACGTAGAATGAAAAAGCAAATAATAACATTTACTTGAAAAGTGTAGAGGTTTATTGTGAAGCATTTAACGTTGTTTCAATTATTTTTCATGAATTGATAAAAAATGTTAGAAAATGAAATGTTTGTTTGTTAAACTTCAAGGACCTTTCCATGCGTAATACTGTTGTTGTGCGGCTCACAATTAGAATTTTTACAGAAGCAGTTGAGATTAACAATTTACTTGTTAAAACATGTGTTAAAAAGAACCTCATGATTCGCAAAGGTATGTCACTTTTATCCAACTCGGTGTGTGTTTTCTATGTTTCTATGTGGGTTTTTTTTTGTAATAATATGATTGTATTTCAACTTATCAAATCATTTTTAGTACGTTGATTAATTGAAAACGCCCATCATTAAACCTTTATCATAAGGTGTTCGACATCCACAAAGTTGGAACACGTGGTCTTGTTTACACTCCCTCATACACGCTGTCTTGCTGTATACGTCATAGTACTGCAGTGGGTTCCTGTAATCCGGAGATTTTGTATCCACACAAAACTGGTTCCCATATATTTTGTAAGGACTTGGCAAATATCGATACTGTAATAGAACATATGTTATTTCTTCTTTTGTAATTATATTTCTTTTTTATAAATAAGTGACAGTATTGACTGCAAATTAATTTTCTTTATTTTGTTTAATTTATTGTATATCTTAATCTGTAAATATAATATACTACTAAATGCTTCATGCATTGATGAGTATCAACGGTTAGATCTTTTCATAAAAATTAGATGAGCTGACGTCTGAGTATCACATTTACAAATTAGACAAGTGGTGAATTATCAAAAATGGGTTCAAATGTGATCCTGTCTATTATGTTTTTACCATATTCCCAAACAAACCTGTCCGAATCATCAATAACTGAGGACAATAAAACTTTAAATGATAAAATCTGATGCAATTCAACAGGCATTCAAATAGGTTTGGAAAAGTTTCATTTACCTCCATTTTCTGAATAGAAGCGAACGTCGAGAAGCCAGGTGATACGAAGAAGCCTTTGTCAATAACATCGGGCTCGTCATTCTGGTCGTGGATAATCACCTGAATACCAATGAACAAATCAATTAAAAAGGCTATCATTATCCGTATCAGCAAAATCAAATCAAATTCACCCAGCTCGAAAATGTCTTTTTCGGATCCTAAAATTAAGTGCATATTGCCCCAAAATTAGAAGGCTCACATTTTTAAAACAAATGCATAATTTTTTGACCTCCCTAAATAATTTCTGTTTGGCCACTCCCCGATTTTACAAACAGCTAAAAAGCTCAAATTAGGTTTCAAATTTCTCTCTCAAGCTTTTTATTTTCTTTCTAAGCTCTATTTTCAAAAACGTAAAAATAAGGTGACACTTTCGCATAGGTCAATTTTTTTTAAAAAAAAGTTAGGTTTGAAATTTAAAAAAAAAGTAATATTTTGAATACACACTCATATTATTTGGTGGTCTATGTGTATTTAAAAGTTATAAAAAGTTCGATATCTTTTGATCTATCATAACTTCACTCATGTCCAACTACAGTACCGATCAGACCCAACCTAACAGAAAGTTAACCCAAACTAAACCCCGAGTTTACTCTGGGTTTACTCGGGGTTTACTAGAGTGGACCCAGAGGAAACACAAAGTAAACCCAAAGTAAACCCAGAGTGGACACAGTGAGTAAACCCAGTCAGAAGTATACTCCTGAAAACAGACGCTAACTGTGTATTTGGAATATACATGGGGCAGGTAGTAGGATGCTAAAATAAACCACGTGCCTGCTGCACATTTCAGAATGTACAGTTGATCTCAAATGCAATTCCCAAATAAATCCAAAGTAAACCCAAGGTAAACCCAAAGTAAACCCCGAATGGACCCAAATTTTCAAATAGTAAACCCAGAGTACGTAAATCCAAAGTAAACCCCAAAAGTAAACCCGGGGTTTAGTTGGGGTTAACTTTGGTGTTAGGTTGGGTCTGATCGGTACTGTATAAGTGGCCCTAAGAGTATTGCAAGAATCAGTGTTTCGTTAAAAAAAATATTCATAAAAAAGTAACGTATAGAATCAGTTTTGATTAGTTTATATCTGTATTATGAAATGTATTCGAATAAATGCAAACTTGCTACAAGATTTATTAGTCCATGCAAATGAAATAAATTCAGAGTTCTCGGGGCTCTCTAGAGCCCTTTGAGTTCTCTGTTTAGTAGGACCGCACAAAGTTCAAAACCCTCTTTTTTATATCTATACAATTTTGTCATGATCAGGACAGTTTACTGATACATAAATGTGCACAAGATATCCTTTTTAAACAATGAATAATGGGTATTTGTACATTTTCTTCTGGTTTCCGTTTTCGTTATTTCTCAAAGGAATGTGACGCCTGTTAAGCTTTTGTCAAATTAAAAAGATTTTCGATAACAAATTTTGGAGCGCTGGATGCAGATTTGCAAAATTCAACTCTGGGGGAGACAAGATAAAAGATTACACAAACTGAAATTTGGTGCGAACGAGAAAACAGAAAAAATATCAAATATGGAGCTTTGCATTGCCTAACAATTAAACATTAAATTTTCAAAAGTTAACCATATTCTGACAGTCCTAATTTAGAGCGCTTGTAGAAATTATTTTAAAAAGTCATCATAATCATGATCAGGAAACAATGTACATGACCACAACTTCTTTTTGAGCATTCATACCATTAATTTTAACACCACGCTGCCTATCTGTTCTTATCTTATACAATCGGTATTGACATGATTATGCGAGAATAAATTTTCTGTATTTAACTGGTTTTACATGTATTCCTTACAACTGGAACACAATGAAAACAACAATAGTGTAAATCAAAAGGACAAATAAGTTATAATAAAGGCATCAACACAATTTTTAGAATGTGGTGATTGGATTCTTTAAAAAAGAAATAAAAAATTAAATACCTTTATACCAGCTGTCATGATGTCATTATACACATAGCTTTTCTGATTTACAATCAGGATCAATAGCAAACCTGACGTACTTCCGGTTCGCGAAGTGATACGGTCACCATTCTTACTGACGAATTGTCGACCGTTGAAAGTGTAGCATACACCTACTGGAGTAATAATGGCCTCCATGTCGCTTTTACAAATTCTGTGTTTTCCATCAAAATTACAAAGCAAGAATAAATCTTCGATTTGATTGGCTGTATCATTTACCCATGATGCATTTATCGGAACATGATATTCGCTGTAACTCAAATTACGAGGTTCAGCATTTCCAACAAGTGCAGATTGGTACAAAAAGAAATATTCAAGATCAGGGATTTTGGGCAGAGTTTCATTTTTCAGTGGCGACGCACTACAAAATGTAATGGCGGGAAACTTAACGGACGTTTTAGTTTGCACCTGTGTGTTGATGATGGTGGGGTAGCTGAGGTAGTTTTTGACTTGTTTGTAACTTGTGTAGATTAAACAGCTTCCCATAACAATAAGTGCTGCAGCCCATATGCAGCTGAAATGATTGAAAAAAAATCAAATCATCACCAAACAAATAAAACTTCACAATGTACATATTTAAAGTCTCTATGTGCACGTGACATACGACGATATTAAACATTCGTGGAAAAACAATTTTGATCTCTCTTTAAAGCAATAAGAAGGAAAGAAAATGGAAAGGTGGACTTGTCAATCGCTCAAGTTCAACGTTAAGGTTACTTTATAGAGAAATTTTAAGTCCTGAGCATTTTCATTGATATTGCCAAATTACAAATTGGTGATACAGTATCTGATTTGGTGTCAATTATTTTGGACCACCCCATTTGTCTTACCAGCGCAGTCGATGACGCTGTTTTAGATTCATGTTCTTCAGTCCATGCATCGTCGTATTGTCCCGGTAGTCGCTCCACAGAACCTGAATATTATCGTTATCCACTTTCTTCCCCTTCAGGTCCACGTCATTGCAAACATCAAGCACTACCTCCGGACTTGGAAGATAGGTTTTCTCAACTCCGGTAACTTGGGATACGCTAGTATCGGTCTGTTCATTTATGGTCCCTACCCTGTTCAAACGGTTTGTGGAGGGCTTGTCAACAGTGGTCTTCATTTCGTTATCCATTGAGACAAATTGTACCTGATAATTTTAAGATTAAATCAGGATTATGGATTTATTTCATAAATATGTTACATGACATACATTTAAAAAACAAACGCTTTTATTCTCATTATATCAAACAGTTTTACTAATAGTAGTAAAAATGCTTGCATTTGTTACTTCTTGTTCCCCAAGTGTCCTATCAACTTATCTTTGTTTATGTGTGTTTGTTTGTTTTTGTTTGTTTTTTTTTTTTGGTTTTTGTTTTTTGTTTTTTGCTGTGAATGTTTTCTTATGACAATAAGGCGGAGCTGAAAAAGCTTAATAGGTTCATTCGAGGTTCGAGTTTCAAAATACTAGATTCGAGATTCCAAATTTGAGATTCAATATCAAAAATGACCTATCAAATCAAACATCTAAACACCTGTGGCCAAGTGGCACCAAACTGTTCTAAATAGAGATCGCCAATTTATGCTCTTTCCTACAACTAAATGTTTTTTTTTTCGCAAGTTGAATAAATAGTTGAATAAATTATGCAAAGAATCAATATAATTAGACTGGATAACTGTGTGCTTCGATAATCTAAGTATGTTTGCTCGCTCTGTGTCCATTCCCCAATGACATGTTTAAACCGGGTGTATTTCACCCATAAAAGCTTTTAACCCGTTACGTATTCGTCCCGATGGTGTTTTATCATTTGGTAGACAAAATGAGTATCTTTAAATAGATTATTGAATATCAAGCAGATCAGGTTACAATCAAGTAATTTTATGAAAATCTTAAGTCGAATTGGATCCCCGTAATCAACAATGGTTGTACGTGAAAGGGTATGTTGATCGCCCTATCTGACACTTTGAGTTTCTCCAAGTACCCCATTTCTTCCCGCATAAAGGACTCTTATGCACTGGCCAACTCTCCGTGCCAACTGAATATACTAATCTAAGTTGTGAAACCGTGGAAAATAAGTTCAATTTTGTTTAACTCATTTTTCGAACGGAATCCAATTAAGACGAAAAGTACGAGCGGACGAGCAGTGCTAAATTGGCCCGTCGAGTACATTGTTAAAACCCAATTAAAAAATTATATAATAAATGTCTGTGATGTATGAAATGCTGGAACGTTTTTCAGTCACTTTAGTGTCAATTACAAACGTTGTCGAAATTGTTTAATTATTATGTTATCTTTGTGTACATGTTATGCTCATAATCTCACAGTGTATCAAAAAATTTGCACCCCATTGCTTATCTTTCCTTACATTAATATCATCCCTAAAACATGGATCAATTTATATTCCTCTTTCTTTTTTGGTGTTTATTGTATATTGGCCGGCCTCTCTGTTTATTTAATTTTTTTTTTTGTAAAGTAAAGTTTCTTTTCTACAATCGGGGCGAATAATTTCCAGATTAAAACGCATCGGGGAAGAATACACACAGGACAAACACAGTTCGCAAAGAACACAGTATTATCAACAATTTAGAATTTTGTACTGTTTGGAGTGATTTAATAAAGTAAATTAAATCATTATAATACTATTCAAACCAACATATCAAGGATGATGCCTTGTATTACATGTAGTTGCATGTACGAGAATGCACCGAGGATCTTTATTTAGAACAGTTTGGTGTTGATAGGATACAGGTGTTCAGAAATGTGATTAGATTGGTTAATTGAGATTTTTTTTTAATGTTTTCTTATTCTTAAAATTGATGATGACCAAATCAAGATAAAAAGATACATATGAAGATTATTTGAATTCAATAAATAGAAAACAGATAAAACTATTTAAATATTTTAAGGAAAGTTTTATTTTTAAATATTTTTCGTTGTATGGTAGGTGACCGTTGCCATTGTGCTTTTAAGATAATGTTATAATATTATTAATATTCATAATAAAACGAAATAGATGTAGGTTATAAGAAATGACATAAATAAAGCAGTGAAAATCGTATGTCGTTGAAATTTTACACACAGAATAATGCTATCCTTGGAATTATTTTAATTAATTTTTGAATGAATCCATTATACCAATCTATATTTGAAATACTCGAAATGTCTAGCAAAGTTTGGTGCATTGTAATATGTTGAGATGGTCCCAGTTAAAAGCAGATGATAAAATTTGCTATTTTTAAGTTATATTTTAGAAAATAATAGATATGATCACATATTGCATTTTGTGCATTTTGCTTAAAAATGCTAATGTAGTATTTTTTTTTAATTTGCTTCGAAATACATACGGTTAAAAACAAGAGTTTGTTATTGTAGTTTTTCTGCAAATAAAATTACAAACCGACCTTCTTATATTGTAATTTCCCGAAAAATCGAATAATAAGCAATCATATTTCTTTCATGTATCTATATTGTTTTATTTTTTTTAAGAAATTGTGCCTTACCTCATTTCGATCTCGATCTGTTTCAATAATTTTAGGACCAGAAAATTTCTTGACATTATGTAGACAGCATTTCAAATATTCAAAAACGTGCGTTATCGACCCAAAAAGTTTATGAAAAATAAATTCGGTTTGAAAATATGTCAAAATAAATGAGTCTCTAAAGTTTGTTCTCAATTGCATTTCTTTTGTACAAAGGTAATAATTAAGTAAACCTCAAAAATCAATATTTCTTTATTATGACGTGGTGTGGTGGTTCTTCACAAATTAATATTTAATTCATAAAAGCAATAAAATGTAAAGCATTCGATTAAGGTGATATAAAATGTAATGGCAAAATCAATTAGTTTGCATTAGTGTAAATCATAAATTAGAGAAAATCAATGGCAGTTTTATTGTCAGGATCTATTTTTATGAAAGAAGCATATAGATTGTTGAAATTTGAGTTAGGAACTAGTTTAAATAAGCTTTACAAAAGATATCAAAAATTCTTACTGTGGCAGAATTTTAAAATAACTTTTAAAATATATGGAGTGAAAAGTAGTCTTGCATACTATCACTTTAAAGGGGCATGATCACGATTTTGGTCAAAAATTATTTTTTTGTTTGGATGTTTACTATACTTACGTAGGGAAATTTTGATAGGCCATCAAACTTTGAGCGCCATTCATAGAGTTGTAAGCGAGTAACAGATCCTGCAATTTTTTGCTACGAAAGCAAAGCTTTTGTTCACATTTTGAATGTTGAAGTAAAAAATCCAGTTTTAGACCTGAAATGAATGTCATTAACGGTAGAAACTGTCTATTTATGCTTAAATAGACAAATCAGCCTGAAAAAGATTTTTTACTTGTACATTGAACCTATGTAAACAAAAACAGGGCACGTTCCTTGTTTACATTGAAAAGAATTGCGATCGTTGTATCTTGCTAATAACTCTACAACTAACTCTCAAATTTCATTTAATCATAAGAAATGCATTCCTAAAACATTTTTAAAAATAAAATCAGAAAAATATAATTTCACCAAAATCGTGACCACGCAACTTTAACGAAATATAAAGAAATCCGCCTACAGATTTAGGAGATTTGAATTGATTACAAGCAGATTACAAGCAGCATTTTTTTGTTCACTGTGAGAAGTTCCTCATTAAATTTTAATGGCTCTCGTGCTTACATGAGATCGATAGTCATATGGACTTTACACGTTACTCATTTAATCAATAATCATTATGTCAATAGGAGCAATGGTTTGAATTTTCTATTCATCCAGTCGTTATTCTGAGAGCTCCCAGTGCTTGTCGGAGCTATGCTTGCTGTTGTTTAGTTAAGATATACCAATCATGAAATATTTTACTTTAAAATTTGAATATTGTTTTTAAATCTTTAGTAAATCTTTAGTAAACACAACGCTATTCCTTTACTACATACAACAGTCTACAATTAGCACAACAACCCAGCTCTTCTGATATAACAATATTTGGCCAAACATGTAAATGCGTTACCACAAATTGGGTTTATATATGTATATAAGAAATTATTCGAATACAAAGACACGTAGCCCTTCCAAAAAAAGTAATACACAATGTGCTTCATGTAACCTGCAAGACATAAACCACAACACCATCATCTGTATCTGGGGATAAGAAAAAAGTCACTTTATGCGGAAGGTGATGGTAATGTGACTGTGAATTGCGTTGAATAGAAAACAATAGCTCAAAGACAAAATGATAAGGTATATTGTCGTTTTAAACTGTGGACAATACATTTTTTTAAAAGTCACTTAATTCTAACAGCAATGTAATAAGTTGATGTTGCTTAATTGTAAAAAAAAAAAAAGAAAAGATTTTTTTACAACTAATCGGTTATCAATCGGTTATCAATTTTCATCCCTTTATTTAAATAAAGACAGTTACAACAGATGCTTTCAAGGTATTTTTATTGAAAAAGGAGAATAAGTCTCCTGAATCATGTTATTTTCAATGGCTATTGTGCTAGAGAAGATATTAACATTTTATTCAATTCCATTTTTGTTCTTAATGTTAGGTATAGATATTGAATAGAGTTTTGTATGAATATTTCACAATATATTCATTTCTTTCCTAAATTAAGCATCACAGTACGGTTGTTATACAGGGTGGACAGTTTCTTTAATACCTGTTTATGATTGAACTAAAAGACAATTTTCTTTTTAAAAAAATACATTGCTACTAAGTTGCTTATTTAGTTATCGTGTTGTAGGAAACTTAACTCAGAAATTAAAAAAAAAGATACTTTGTTCCTTAGTAACAATACCTACAGTGTATCTATGGCGCATTTCAATAAATGATTTTTTTTTTGGGGGGGGGGGGGTCATATAAACTACCATTAATCAATTTTTTTTTTTCAGTAGCAAACAAAATATATTAACAATTTACATTATAGAGATTGGCTGCGCAAAAATATTACAATTAAAGTTTCTAGCAGTTTATTACTCAAATGGTTATTAACAGGCTATAATGGCAAGGATGACATTTGTTGTTATCAGCATACTCCCGCTGGAGTTGATACCATCACATTTTTATAATCAGAACTTCTCCTGGCATCTTGATATTTCAGGGAATTGTTTACTTTTGCTTAACAAATGACTCTTCGAGTTTAATGATAATTGTTTAATTATTAATTAGTTGACAACAATTTTTCAAGAAGAGGTAATATTTAATTTAGCTTAATGAGGTCGTACAGATAACCAATTACTATTGTTTTAGCGTTGATAATTGATTTTAAATTATGATTTTTTTTTGTTTCACACATAAAATTGCAAGCACTAGTGCCCCAGAAATTTTGTTTGAAGACAGCAATTCTTTTATTCTAAATTTTAATTATGTAATGATGTAACTATATAATTTTACTTAATTACAGTCAACAAGACGCAGCCATATTTGAAGTCCAAGGTTACTTTGAAGTTTGTCTTGTCAAATAAAGACAGATGAAATCAAATGTTTCCACAATAATGGTAATCTAAAACAGACACTCAAGACAATATCCAGGGTAATTAATAAATTCTTACAACATATCTATAGACAATAACGGGTGTCTAGATAACTGCGAAAGGGGAAACAATATCGTTACATAGAGTAACAACTGCACAGACAAAAGAGGTTATAAGGTTACTTACATGGGTGTTTTCCTTATAAATTCTGTTTTTCTTCTTCTGGTAATCTTTATAATTAGTGTCCATGATCAGTAAAAATGAAACTCAGTCAAAATTAGTATGAAACGTAGGGACAACAGAGAAACAAACTATTCAATAAGGGCATGGTGAGTCGTTTTTTTTTAAAGCTGCTTGGTCCGATTTTATATCAAATTGTATACTCGCTTTTAAACGATGGCTATGCCTAGTATATGTATAAAAATAGACATTACAGTAGTTTTACCCGTCAATTATACCAAATTTCAATGAAGAAAAATACGTACAAAATTTGCTAACAAAACAAAACGACATTAAAAGGTGCCGCGTTATTTCGCCTCATGTTAAATTTCACCCCTGACTACGAGACGGGTATGGTTGTATTACGAATTTGACATCGCTTTAAATAAAGGTCGAAATAATCAGACAAATTACAAATAACATGTGTACGTTTTGTTAGCCAATATTTCTAAAGTCTGCTTTCTTTACAATCGATGCATAGCATGTGGGTCGAATAGCCCCAATCATTCGGGGGACGAAATTATGCAGTTTCCTTTTCTAAACATTCCCGTGATGCATTTTGGTTTGTTTTTTCGTTTGCCCAAAGAGAAATTATTTTTATTTACTTTGAATATTTCTAACTTTGAAAGGAGACTGATTCAGCTGGTGTAAATAGGGGAAAGTCCATAACTTTCTAAGATAAATGATTTGTATGAAAAAAATGTTGATACTGTAATTACAAAAAAATCGGACCAAGCAGCTTTAAGTTTATTCTTTGACTACAAAACCGAATTAGTTAAATAATTATATGGTGTATCTTTGCAATATTACAGATGCCTTCAGCTTGCAAGGCGATTGTGCAATTTCATCAATGCTGTGACTAAATTAAGGGCCAACAACACTAATTTTATTTTTATTTTATTTATTTTACAAATTAAGTCAATGAAAAATGACAACAGTGGTCCTTGTAAACATTTCAATATCTGCAACTTTACGGACGTTTCACAATACGATGGTACATTTTTTTCCCAACCACCAGAGATGACAAGAGAATGACCTCAATGAGTTCAGTGAGAGTCAGCAGACTGGCGCCCAGAAACAAGCCCATCTGTCCTCCTAACAAACCTACAATCACAAAGAAAGAAAAACAACTCAACTATTACTTGAAAGAAAAGATAAACTTTTTTGTGATTTGATGATAAGAGACACCATCTCAAAGAGAATTTTATTTTTGATGTAAGCTCACAATGAGTGTGTATAATTAAAAACTATATTCGACTTTAAAATTCAGCTATTTAATGCAGATGAAAAACTCACGTTTGATCAAGTTTTTGGGTATCCCAAAAAAAGTTGCGTCAAATAACTAACTATCTAATGATCATATTATGATAGAATATAAAACATATATCTACATCACATTTGACTTGAGTTGTATGTTTAACATGGGTACATGTAATGATGTGTTTTGCAAAACTGAATGAACGCACCAATAATATCTTCGAAGCTGTACTCGGGTTTTTGCTCTACTTTTAAAACGCCAAGGGACTCAAAATAAATGGCCAGTTCCAGGTAGGTTTCCCTACAATAATACAATTATGTATAGGTTTTGGTTTCAAAGATAACCAGACCAAGATCTCACTAATAATCAAAGTACTGAAGTACTGACGGGAGTTGATTTTATCGATTATTATTCATTTTAAAATCAACGATATGTAACTTTGCTTGGCAAGTAGTTTATAATCTGTCTATGAATTACGCACATTTTTATATAATATGAATTTTCGGACTTTTCCGACAAGAATTTTGAGAAAAAAACCCCGTATGAATCGTGTTGTGTAATGATTAAAGATAGAATTGATTCCATCAACCTATGTATAAGTAATCGAAATATTCAAAAAATTATATGGATCCAAGCAATAATGATCTCTAGTCTTGTTCAACCAGATGCTCGACTGTCTCTGTTAATATCCAACAAACAAGAGAATGTGTACACCAGGTCACCTGATAGCTTGATGACGCGACCTCTAAATATAGAATGACTCTCTGCTTGTCGGAGATTTACGATGACAGCCGATGGTTGAACGATACTTTATTCAACTCTGGCGTATGAATACATACGACTGCAAAAAAAATCTAAATTGTTCCTACTATTTAACATCTGACTATTTTCAAGGTATTCTTAAATACGTTTTTTAAAAACCAATGCTTCCAGATACATTACATCAAATTTTTCGATTATTTTCAAGAACTAAATCTTGTCAGCAGTGATGTTTGTGCTTAGGTCCAAACACTGTTTCACTTTCGGTTTGCCAGAGTAACTGCATAGGAGAGTTGATTAAAAACAACTCCCAAAAATCACGATGCCAATGTTTGTGTAGCGTAAAAACGGTTTCTAAAGCGCGGCAACAAAATGTAATTATAGTCTAAAGCGAATTAGGTAAGACACATGGATAAAGACCGCATCGTGCAATGCAGGGATGAAGGGAGGGCTCTTGTGTTTTCAATTCTATAATATGTTTTACGGTGCGACCGTTGGGGCGAGCGCAGCAGGTGATCAAAAATGAATTATGATAAATCAATAAAAATAAAAGTAGTGACGTAAAGTACACGTAAATGAAGAATGCAAAATAAAATAAATATACCAATTTTCCAGTAAATTTTTATTATTCATAATTCATAAGATTTTTTATTTATTTATATGCCAATCTGATTAAAATCAGATCTTAATAACGCTCCGAAATTCTGATAGTCGCTGAACAAAGTTTAGCGACATTAGAATTTGTCGGAGCGGATCAAAAATCTGATTTTGATCAGATTGTTTTATATACTGGTCGCAGGCCAGTATAGAATTTATCTCAAATAAAATGCTGTTGAATAATAAAGATTTTAACATAATGCTTTAACATAATATTTCCTCTTTTCTTGCAGCAGACATTTTTCTTAAACAAATAAAAATTGACTTATCACAGAATCCCCCCTCCCCCGTTTAAAAAGAAATCAAATTTACGTATAAAAAAATTTGTTGATCACATAAGGAAAATGGATCCCCCGGTAGTATGTAATACCGTTAATAGTAGTGAAAATAAAGACACTTTTGAGCAGCTAAAGAGCTAAAGGCATACCACGCACTCCCCATTCCTCACCCCGATTAGAATTTTCCTGATTTTGAGAATTTTATTTTTCTTTTTGTTTGTGAAGATTTTTTGAATGATGTTGCCACGCCCCATTTAAAAAAACGTTCTTGGAAATTACCGTAAATACAGTGAATAAAATAAATGTGAGCATTCATCCAAATGAGAGCAAGTTACAGCTGTTTCCTATCTCTGAAGAAATGTCTCGATTCGTTAGCTCTGCAAGATTTTGAGAAGATTTTGGTATTTATATTTCAGCAGATTTACAATAACTACTTAGAGCTGTTTCCCCTTATTGTGACGTCAAAGTTCACGTCGGTCAAGTGTAGTCTGTCTCTTTGAAAACACACTAGAAAAAACTACGCGAAAAATATTGATTGTTTACTTAAAAGCATGATGTTCTGGAAATTACACAATTTATCTGTTTCTCAAAAGTTCTACTTTGATTCTTGCGAGATGGTATCCAGTCTAGTGAGATCGGCCGACATTGAGGAATTGCATTGTGGGTCGAAATTTACTGACTCCGAAAAATTCTGTCGGATCAATGTGCAAGAAATCCATTGTGACGTCACTCGAAAGGACGATAACTCCGTTAGTCTTAAAAGTAATGGAAATTGGCGTTGTGTTATTTACAATGCATGTACATAGTCTTTTATCCTGTTCTCGTGAGAGTGTGAAACGGGAAACCATAATTACAGGGAACTACTGGGACGATTAAAACAAGGCATTACTGGTCCGATTTACTGACGCCAAAAAAATCCGTTGAATGAATGTGCAAATAGTCCGAATTTTCTATTCACACACGCCTTGCCGGTAGAGCTCGCTTCGCCTATGTGTAAATGTAACGTCATAATTTCACGCGTCATTATTGCAGTGATCATTAATTATAGTAAAGTCTAAAGCGTATCATCTTATCATCTTTGAACTAAATTCACGTTGTGCCATGGTGACGTCGCGTTTTGCTGACGTCAGATTAATACACACGTCTCAGCCTACCTTATGTTTTTAATACCCATCTGGTTGAGGACAGCCTGGTAGTTTTTGGCTGGAAAAGACCCAGTGGACAGCTGCGCCTGATACTCATCGTACTCACACTCCGTGGGGCAGAGACACTGTCCCTGGGCGGTTCCGTTCTGGGCAAAGCGCTCTGATGAAAATAAAATGGTCGTGAAAGCATGTTGTTTTCTTTTACATGCGAATCCACCCCATCCGCATCAAAGAGTTTTGAAAGGTAATATAATTTTATTCATTTTACAAGTGAAACCACTAAATATGTTTTTAATACACGTCTTGCTGATAAATACTCTTGAAAATGCACAATTGAACTGGAAAATTTATTTGCAGCCAATGCTATCAATAAGATTGATATATCTTATGTGACATCGCATGATAAAACTTAATTGCACATATCAATGTGGGCGATGGATGCGTACGTATTTCTATTTAAAAAACTATTAGATGAATAGTGTTTGCCATGTTTTAAAAAATACACGGGAAAACGCACTTTTGAATAGATTGAAGAATCATCAATGCTCTTTCTTTCATAAATACATTTTTATAGGGGTTGTTTTTGGTGAAAACTAGTGTTGGTTATTAAAATGCCGCATGGTTGAAAACCTGGTTAATTTGCAATCCATCAGGTAATTTCAAAACTTTTAAAAATAGTTTTTTTAAAACAAAGTTTACGTTATTTAATGAATATATGATTATCCTCAACAACCTTTATCCTCTTACTAACAAAAGCCTTACAAAGCATTCATCTATGAAATAGAGTCGTAAATAAATTCACGAGTCATCTGTGTATTGACAAGTTTGCATTAGAACAGTGAAACAGTATGCAATGAATTATACATCGTATAATGTAAAACGCTAAAAGTGAATTGAGCAGAAACTCTTTATTTGAAGATATAAAACGTGGGTTAATGTAGAAAATAAGCGTGCGTGAATTCAACCGAAACTAACAGTCTCGATTGAAGTTATCATTTTGTAAGTTCTGTGGTCGATACGACGACCTTGTCAGGAAATACAACATTCCACTGGGTAGCATGATGACGGATGATTTTCATACTGATTGTTAGACCATAATCATCTATTTTTTTACAGGTTTTTTCCCCTATTACAACAAGGAGCACATGGCGGATATGACCGGTCAGCAGAGGATGCTCAATCCTCCATAGCACCTGATCCTACCTCTATTCCTTTTAGGTCAATTGTTGCTCTGCAACTGTGTAGTATTTTTCCTTTGGATTTTGATGTTGAACACTCTTTGTTATCACTACACGTCAATTCTTTCAATGTTAAGTTAACCGCTTAACAGCCTGAATGCCATCCATATGCAGCAACATTGGCAAACAAAACATGATAAAACTATTGACTCGGTATAAGGTCAATATCTAATTCATTTATTTTTTTCAGACAAAAATGATGGCCAATCTGGTGGAGGGAACAAATTTTCTATCGAAGGTCCAACAACTTATACTTTGCCTTCATACCCAGTCCAAAATTGTTTTGTTGCACCTTTCACATATATTTTCAAGTAGTAAACATGCAGCTATTCATGAAAACTGCGACTATTTCCATGTTACAAAACTTTGACGATGTTGATATTGGTATGTAAAAACCATTATGTTGGACTGGCAAACTGGTCAACTTTCGTTTTGTTGGACTTTTTGATTGGTAAGAGCTATTGAAGAATATTTTTACATGTATAATGACAATCTTTGGTCTAATGCAAATATATCTTACTTACCTGTGCCAGTGAGAATACAGAAAAAAGTAATCTTAATCAAACAATTCACTGTTGTATACTTTTATTACTTACCACTTTCCACTTTGTAACATTCTGTTAATTTTACGAGGGAGCATATTGTTTCATTTCCTAATAAAAATAGAAAAATACTAAGCATTAAATATAGTATCAAACCATCAACTAATTAGATATCAGATTTGTGAACATATATATCTAGCATTAACACCAATAAATGTTAGAAAAGAGAATAACAAAAACATCAAATGAATCAATAAATACAAGTTATTTTTTAAAAAACCAGGATAAATACTTAAGGACGT
Organism: Magallana gigas; assembly: GCF_963853765.1. NCBI lineage: Eukaryota > Metazoa > Mollusca > Bivalvia > Ostreida > Ostreidae > Magallana > Magallana gigas. Next base: position 15,583,327 of record NC_088853.1, on the reverse strand, counting down.
TGGATCCTGCGATCAAAAGTCTCTAAGTTTTTTTCTAAAGTATTTTTTTAGCATCTACACACATATATTAAGCAAAACTCAAAACAAAATTTTGGGGTCTATGTGCTCCTTTCGATGCTACGGTGTATTTTATATGACCTTTCTGTACTGAAAATGCAAATTGCACATAAATTCATTTTCACCATATTGATATTTTGACCTTTTTGCACTGAAAAAAACACTATTTGTTTTCATAAACGATTCAACATGCAATTAAATAACGTAAAAGTCTCAAACTTGTTCTCAAATAATGACAAACTTGTCAAAAGAAACTTAAATTCTCAGAAAATAAAATCAAAAGTATGGGTCTATAATGTAAATTTTGAGATATGGCATTAAATAAGCTAATTTTAGGGGAAATTGGAATTGATTTTTTCTTTACCTTTATGAAATATCACTTAAATTTGCCAATATATGTCGATAGAAATGTTGAAATATTATTGAAATATGTTTACTTGAAACAACACGAAGATATCCCAATGCATAAACTATCTGAAAATTTGGTCCGCACGAAAAATAAGAAAGCTAAGATAACAATACTCTAAAACAACTGAGTTATGAAAAATGTTCATTTTCTTCTTAAAAACCTTCCGCCACAAAATATAGTCCCTTACTAAACTCTCTAAATATGGATTTTTTCCTCCACCATTTTATTCAATATAGTTTGTTTGGCATTGTAAAAAAAGAATCCACAATTAAATTTCATATATGACACAGAATTTCCAAACTAGAGGTGACCCAAAATGGTACCCAAAATCAGAGGATCGAACCTCTTTAATAGTGCATTTTCGTAAAACCAATAACTCTTATCGTAAAAAGGTATAGATAAACGATTAGAATTAGGGAAGGTTCTAATATCATAGAAGTTCTTGTTTAGCTTGCAGTTAACAATCTTCACACACCTAGACAATAATCAAATTATCTAACATTTGTTGTAGGTTTATTTCAAATGCTATTTCTAATGTTGAAAAGCGGTTAACGACTCTAGATTAGTATTTATTATGTCAACTTATGAATATATTTAAACTAACTAAATTGTTTTATTAATATACTGATTAAGAATGAGAACACACAAAGTTAAACCTTTATCATTAGGTGACCGACATCCACAAAGTCGGATCACGTGGTTTTGTTTACACTCCATCCGACATGCGGTTTTACTGTATACGTCATAGTAATGTAGTGGATTCTTGTACTCCGGAGATTTTGTATCCACACAAAACTGGTCCCCATTCATTTTGAAAGGACTAGGCAAATATCGATACTGCAAAAGAATAGACGATATTTCTTGAGGTTTTTTTATTGATAATTTAGAATTTTATTTATTTAATTTTTTTTGGTATAAATAGTTATCATATAAATATGAACTGCAAATTACTTTTCTTGATCAGTTAACGTAATGTACGGTAACTAGTGAGTGACCAAGGTGAAATTGAATGTACATAAAAGGATCGTTTTCATAACCATAGTTTCAAAGTCATAAAAGTTAGACGAGTTTCTATTTTGAGTCTCAAATTTAAAAATTAAGCACAAAATGAAATATCAAGACGGAGTGAAATGCTGAGTCTTTTATATAGACTGGCTCCAAACTCTTAAAAACACCATTCGAAATATTTAATAGACAACGAAACTTAAATTTAGAACAGCAGTCCTTAAAACAATCTTTAAGAAGTTATGTTACCTCCGTTTTATAAATCGAAGCGAACGTCGAGAAGCCAGGTGATACGAAAAAGCCTTTGTCAATAACATCGGGCTCGTCATTTTGATCGTGGATAATCACCTGTGAATATCGATAAAAAAATCAATCGACATATCGGTCTATCAAAAATCTATTAAATAATACCTCTTATTATTACAAAATAATATCCCATATTCCTTTTTACATTATTTAATATGACATATTTTTATATTCAAGAATGCCTTTTATACATATGTTAACATTTTCCAGTGACTTTGTCTATGATAACACTACGATTCAATTTTGTACTGTGCAGTTCAATGAAATCAAATGACAAATTCTTAAGGCGAAACCAGAGACATAAATAACAATTCATATCTCTGGCGAAACGATGTTTGCATAATTGATCTTCTTATATTTAATCGTACAATGCAGAATATTATGTAAAAATAAGTAGTAACGAATCATTCTTTACATATTATGAGATGATAATTCCGATCGAGGTGTGATTAAATCTATCATAAAGTCATTGGGGCGTTATTGAATTTGATCACGTGTTGACTGAATTTATAACATCATAATACAATAAAGAATAACTCATTGTTCCATTAGTAGATACATAGGCGTTTTTGAGATTTTGCCTTGTAAACGGCATGGTGATTCAATGAAATGGTACATGTCCAAAAGGAAACCTTCAATTTCATGTCTTCATGTATCTTCCTTACTAATTCAACTGTTTTTCGCAAATAGGTATGCGAATTTACCAAATTTAACCAGCTTATTTTATTGTTAACTGGTTGATTTTTTCAAATGAATAATTGTCTAAATATCAAATTGGTTTCACGTGTTGATAAAATCAATTAATGACAACTTAATGTTAACTGCTTGACATATACTTCAAAGAGATATCGAATGCAGTTAAATCAATATTGTTTCCGCAGTGCATTGCAGGTAAACTCTTTAATGAAATTAAAAGCTATATTATTCAAAAGAGGGTGGCTATGAGCTTTATAAATACAAGGTAATGATCGTTTGAAAAGCATTTCATAATTTAGGAATGGCGATTGAATAGAATTCTAATGGTTTTTTCGGTAATAAAATTCAGTCATACGTGCGGTAATGTCAATTACGATGCATCCAGAATGTTGAAATAGTGTTAATTGCTTTCCGGTATGACAAAGATGATTAGTTTTCACTGAATTAGTTTAAATCAAACAAACACTAAATCAAATCAACAATGATATCAAATGATATCGAACAAAACAGAGAGCTAAGGTAAACACGTGCAATGATGGCGAATTGATATGTTTACTCACACTTGTATTCAGTTCATGTCAAGCATAACAGTCACTAAGAATTTAATGACAGTGCAATTTATTAGTGCGTGTATACCGATTTATTTGTTTGGGAATCTCCATCTCTCTCTCTTTCTCTTTCTCTCTCTCTCTCTCTCTCTCTCTCTCTCTCTCTCTGATGAAATTATTTACCTTTACACCTGCTGCCATTACGTCATTAAACACATAGTTGCTCTGATTAACAATCAGGTACAATAGCAAACCTGACGTACTTCCAGTTCGTGACGTCATAATGTGGCCATTCGTACCGACGTATTTTCGACTGTTGAAAGTGTAGCATACACCAACTTGGGTAACAATGGGTTCTATGCTGCTTTCACAATCTCTGTCCTTTCCATCAAATTTACAAAACAAGAAGAGATCTTCAATTTGATTGGCTGTATCATTTACCCAGGATGCATTTAACGGAAGTTGATACTTAGAGTATTCTGATTTGCTCAAATTCAAAGGTGGGTACATCCAACCAATAACGCTCTGTGACAAGAAGAAGTATTCAAGATCAAGAATGTCGGGCAGAGATTCTTTTTTCAATGGTGACGCGCTGCACAAAGTAACGGCGGGAAACTTAACGGATGTTTCGGTTTGCACATGCGTGTTGATAATAGTTGGGTATTTAAAGTAATTGCTGACTTGTTCGTAGGTTATGTAGATCAGAAAGCAGCCCATAGAAATTAATGCTGCAGCCCAAATGCAACTGAAATAATGAGAAAAATTTAAAATGTTATTTAACAAAAAACACTTTTATATTCAAAACTCAAATGTGTAGAGAGTACAATGATCTAAAACATAAGTGGAACAAATGCCAATTTTATGCTTTTAACTAGGTCTGACGTTGCAATGAGATGGAAATGAAAATAAAAGATAAATAGTTCTGCACATTGTTGATCTTCAAAGGTTGACTTACTAAGCAGATAAATCAAAAACTTTGAGCTTTCCTATTAATTACATCAAATAAACATTGAGTGATATTTGATATATACATTTTGGAACCCTCTGTATACTATATATTACCAGCGCAATCGATGACGCTGTTTTAGATTTGCATTCTTCAGTCCATGCATCGTTGTATTGTCTCGGAAGTCGCTCCACAAAACCTGAATGTTGTCGTTGTCCACTTGCTTCCCCTTCCAATCCACATCATTTTCAGCGTCACACACTACTTCCGGATCAGGAAGTTTGGTTTTTTCACTTTCGGTTACATTGAATACGCTAGGTTCGGTCTTTTTCTTGATAGTTTGTTTCCTGTTTAATGGGTTTATTGACGGCTTGACGAGAATGGTTTTCATTTCCTTTTCTTTTTAGGGAAACAATTTGCGCCTGTTGATTTGTGTTTTTAATCATTTGTATAGATTTATTTCATAAAACACCAGCAAAACTTTTCATTGCACCATAACATTTCATAAACACAAAATAATGAAAAATATGCAGTCTTTATACATGTAACTTCCTATCTCTCAGATTTTATCGAGTTATCCTTGGTTTTTTTCCTCTGTATACTTTATTATGAATGTATACTGTATACTTTATTATGATTAAACACCACACAAAAAACATGTTGGGAATTTGTTCTCACTCTCATGTGTCAATGAAATTAATTTGCATACACAAATAAATATTTACTTTACACTGATATAACCGTTAAATGAATAGTTAACAATAAAAACCTCAAACAGGTTTTTTTTTTAATTGTACCCGGTATTTTGTAAATTTTCTGAGAGACAGGTAATATATATAACATATATTATCTACATTGTTATGCGTAAAAAAAATAAAGGAGTTATTTTGCCTACCTTAATTCGATCCCGATCCGTATCAATTTCGTGCCCGGTGAAATACTTGACGTATATATAGGGAACACCCGATCCACTTATTGACAATGTGACGGTTATTCAAACACTTTCGCTATCGACCCAAAAGCTTAGTTGATATTTGATTCTCATTAACGATTTTTTTTGTTGAGAAAAATAAAGTCTCATTTGGTCTTTAAAGTTTTTTTCTCTTAATAAAAGAATAGTTTAATGAACCTTAAAAAACGATGTTTTGCAATAGTGGTGTGGATTCTTGGACAAATTAACATTGAATTCATTATTGAAATAATCATTGATAGTATTTATAGTCTATCCCAATGTATTGTTTCCGTCATTTTTTGATGATTTCTAAGAAAAATACACATACTTATGAAAGAAGTACAGTTGAAATCGATGAAATGGAAAATATCTAAGATATCTTCATTGACAAATTATCCCTTTTCACTCATAAAGTTTCGCAGGAACGAAAACAAATTTCTTATGGAGATTTATAATGGGAAATGTTTACTCTTTTCTCCATTTGGAAGTACTCGGGACATCTCGCACAATTTTTCAACGTTATCATCCGGGCTTATTAATGGCTGATACAATGCAAAATCTCCGTAGACTTTTTATTTTGGAATGTGTATTGAAACCTGAAGCGGTGGGGGGGGGGGGGGGGTTGTTTCAAAACAGATAATCTGGACATTTTTCATATGAGTGGATGAACGTAGTTTGATTACAAAGGTATTTATTATTATCGAAAAATCAAGCGAAAAGTGGTGGAAGCAAAAACTCGGGACAGATTATAATTAAGGAGATATAGAAGGCACTGGCATGATCATTCTAAAATTGCATTAGTGTAAATCACATATCAAAATAATAACCGTTTTAATTTCAAGATCAAGGTTTCTAAAACTTGTTAAATGAATAGGTTAAATGATGCGTCGGAACAAATGTCTGTCTGTAATGTGTCGGGAAATTAATTTTAATACAGTCAGGGAGAGAACTAGTGTTTTTCAATAGAGATGATTGTATGGCACACACTGCAAAAATATTGAAGTATGCATATGCTTATGGGAATTTAAAGACTGTTGATTTTATTTTCAGTTGTTTACCTCTTCAGAAGCCATTACAAATATTAAAGTTTTGATAAACAAAAAAGGTTTTGCGTTATTTGGGTTTTTTTGGTAAATTGCTGCATCAACAGCATGGGACTGCAACTGCATTAGCAGCCTCCAAGTCATAGAGCCACTAAAGCATTTTCTGTATTTAGAATATAAAAAAATATAGATTATTATCTATTTTATCTAGAACATTTTATAACTTTATAGACTGACGTATGTCAAATTGAAGGTAATAGGATTTGTGAAACAAATGTTGCTACACACTATCCTGCAGAAAAATGTTTTTAGGGACCAAAAGAATGTATGCTTACTTTCATTGTACGCGAAACAGTTCTGAGGTGTAAGCGTCAAATATTGAGTAAAATTGGTGTTATAATTTATAATATATAATATATTAGTTCTGTCATGTATTAAATACACACTTGTTAACTAAACATTGGTTTTAATTTTTTCATGCATCTTACATTACAACTTTTTAAGCATGTACCTATAAACATAAATTTTAAGCAAAGTCATATCATGATCCAAGATAATACAGATGTCTCCACTTATCAAAAGAATATTATCATTTTTTTATTATAACAATGAGACAATGGCTAAATGAAAGCTTCAGTTATAAAAATGTCAAGGTTTTTTAAAGATTCGGCGGTACATTCGTCTCCCGACGACCATTGAAGACAAGAGAATGAACTCAATGAGTTCAGTGAGGGTCAGCAGGCTGGCACCCAGAAACAAACCCATCTGTCCTCCCAACAAACCTACAATAAACGCAACAAAAAACTAAGTTTAAAGTAAATAAATGAAGAAAAAAACAACGCATAGGATATTTAAAATTTAAGTAAGGTAAAATCCCTTAACAGACATGCATGTACAATCACAAAGGGAAAAATATAATGCTGGAAGTCACTTAATACATAAGATGGTGTCATAATGTACTTGTAGCTGTTAACTATGGCAATAGAAAGCAAAATAGTTTAAAGGCTATAACGAAACAATGAGAGGAGGTATATTGTTGTTGTAAATCGTTTTTAATGCACTTTAAAATATGATTTATTTCTAAAATCAATATTTAAGTTGCCGGGAATCAAAGATCGTTTAAGCCAAAATAAGTTGGTTTTTCAAATTGTGGGTTAAAAGGAAAGAAAGAAAGTATAAGTTGTATCGTTATTGTGGACCACGTTTGTTACTGACTCTCAGATAATTATAAGTGTCCTTTACCAGAGGACTCTTATGTAATACATTTATTTTACAAGAAAGATGAACTGCAAAATGTAAGAGTGGGCTTATATTTTGTCCAATTTTACACAGTCGAACTTTTTAAATTCTTATTCTCACATTTTGATTTGTCCTTGAAAATCACTGTTGCACTTTTTCCTTGCAATGTTTTGTTGCTACATATATTCGATTTTAAACGTTTTGTCCCTTTCTTCCATAGAGGTTTGAGCAAATTTTGACGCAACAATGTGACGTCAATTCAAAGGACAACTACCATAATTAAAAGTAATTTCAAGGGCAACTTCTCTAATTCTAAAATGACGAGATGAGTATTCGCAGTGTCGGCCATATTACCGAAAAAAAATTCTCAACAGGTGGATATAGATATACATCTGGCAGTCACGTGCCATGTTTAAAACATTGAAAACGTGACATTTTAGTCCTGGGAAAACAAACTGACATATTCAAACATGCATTTGATTTTTACATAAATTATACAGTTAAACAGATTGATTGCTTCATTAATTTTTTACTTTTTAATAAGAGAATGATACATAAAATACGAATAATTCTAGTATATGGAAAACTCATTTAGCGGGGTGTGCGGCCATCTTGTACATTTGAGGATACGAATGTAAACATTTATTGAACTGGCTTGTTTCTGCTCGAAACTGGCAAAAATGATGCCAAAAGACACAAAAGCAATAGATATGAAATTCTACATGTGGTTCTGCATGCAAATTATGCATACAAGAACAGGACAATGCCTTTTTATTGTTTACAATCTTATCATCAACTGTACGAAATGGCCTTACACCTCCCTTAAGTTATATTGGGCAAGAAGTTGCAGTTAAATATATGTTTAGAATTCTTTTAAATTCACAAAACGAAAACATGACCCACCAAGGATGTCTTCAAGGCTGTACTCAGGTTTTTGTTCTACTTTCAAAACGCCAAGGGATTCAAAATAAATAGCAAGTTCCAGGAATACTTCTCTGCAATACAAGTAATGTATTTTTACTTTCAAAGAAAACTTAATGCTGATTTCTCTATCTGAAGGAAACATGTTAAATTTGAAGAAATATTATATATATATATATATATATATATATATATATATATATATATATATATATATATATATATATATATATATATATATATATATATATATATATATATATATATTTATTTACATAAGAATGCCTATGTGCTAGTATGTGTATTTCAAATTTCAAAGTCTTGAAGAAGATATGTGCTACAGAATAACATCTGATAAAACTAGAAAAGTTTGAACAAAAAGTACATGAAAAAAACATCTCTCTTTTTTCAAAATCGATCTCTCAGACATTTTCTTGAAATTCATTTACTAGGATTATTCATGTCTCTATCACAGTCCTCAATGAACTATAACATAATCATCTTATGTCTCTTATTTCGCAAATTGTGTCTACCTCTTCTAAACTGATTATGGATGATTCATCTATCTCATTTCTTCGAAAATATACAAATGATGTACGATATGGCGTCTCATCATGCTGACGTCCGATTGTAACACCTGCAACACCATCGTCGGAAACCCACAGCCAGTCTCGCATACGCTGCGAGACTGTCCGTGGGTTTCCCACGATGCTGCAACACACGTCATAGCCTACCTTATGTTTGTAATACCCGTCTCGTTGAATATAAAGTCATAGTTTTTGGCAGGAAAATAACCAGTGGACAGGCGCGCTTGGTACTCATTGTACTCACATTCCGTGGGACAGGGACACATCCCCTGGACAGTTCCGTTCTGGTCAAATCGCTCTGTAAATAATTCGCAATTTTTGTGGCTGTAGCGTTATCCGTATATACGCAAGTTATACTGAGTAAACCATACTTAGATGAAATATACCGTGTTTAATAATAGAAAATTTTCTGCGCGATGGTCATTTTTCCATTATTTTAGGTCGGCGGCTAAGCTTAATTGCTTGACATAGTGTGGCTTCTTTGGTAACAACGCAGTTGGAATGCCTCTCTGAGTATTAAAGTGCCTACAATTAACTGTATAAGTTCCGGTAGAAATAAGAAAAATCTTTTTGACAATGTATGCTGTATACTACGTTTAACTTACCACTTTCAACTTTGTAGCATTCTTTCCATTTAAAGAGGGAGCATATTGTATAATTTCCTATGGAAAAATTATAAAGAATCATAATTAAACAACACAAGCCACGTCATCCACGAATAAGACGTTTTACATACCAGAGCCATTTTAACAAGACCTTGGACTTTCGGTATGATTTAACTATATATTTCTTGAATAAAAACAAGTTCAACAAAATCCTGGTTTTGAGTATAATAGTCTTAACTCAAAAGCCAGAAAATCCATGACAATTTCAAAAGGTCATAGCCGAGAGGCCAGCAATGAAATAGACAACTACCTAAAGTTCAAGCTCTTGCTAGAATAATTCTATCTAGCAAATAAATATGCAACAATATTGTAAACCAATTTTCATTCATGTGGGAAAAATATTCGCGAGGTTCGGGAATATATCTTCGTCGCAAAATATTTCTGGCTGCGAACTGGTTTTTTTTTTTTGCATGGGTGTAATATTAAAACGAGTGTGGATAAAGTGTTGGCGCGAAATATAGTTATTGCGAACCAGCACACCCCCAGAAAATCTCGAAAAAAACAGTCGCGAAGGTTAGTTTACAGTACTTCATAATCAAATAAGATGAATATACAGTTTAGATATATATGAATTGGGGATAAGAATGCATTCTCGTTAATATTTAACCATGCAGGTTTTTATACTGAAGAGGTATAATTTTATCACAAAAAGATGGAAAGTGTTAAAACTATAGACTGAAGATTTCCACTCACTGAATACAAATAAGTGAGTACTATAAAATCAACAAGGCCTAAAACTCGACATCAATATTTCCTGATCTTGAACGGAATTACCTTTAAGTTAATATCGAACCAAATCTGATTTTAAATGATATTCTTTATTTCCTTAACCCGTAAATTAAAATGTAAATTAAAATGTTTCTGACTCCGCCCGACATAAAACAGTCAAAATGACGAAAGTTGCAACGCCTTGTTGATTTAGACTTACAGAAATTCTATTTTTTGATACGCTGATTTTTTAGAACATTCACTGTAAACAACCCTTAACGCGGGGAAGTCGACAAAAGTATGGGGAAGTCGAATACAAAGTATGGGAGAATCGATTTTCTCCGCTTCAGAGGTCATGCCTTTTGTATGTATTTATAACAAGTATTTTCAAATATGTATTTGTACCATATGGAAGACAGCGATTGTCAAACATTGTGATGGTCACTTGCCCAAGTATTCTATGCGTCTAGAAGGCTCAAACACTTCGAAACTATTTGGTAGATTTTAAAGCAGGTGACCAAAAAAATAATCATGATTTTTAAACTATGACGTTAGGAGTTGGTTACGGTGAAATTTATATATCGTAAAACCTTTATCATAAGGCGAACGACATCCACAAAGTCGGATCACGTGGTTTTGTTTACATTCCCTCATACATGCTGTCTTGCTGTAAATGTCATAGTATTGCAGTGGATTCTTGTAATCCGGAGATTTTGTATCCACACAAAACTGGTCCCCATTCATTTTGTAAGGACTAGGCAAATATTGATACTGTAATAAAGTTGATGTTATTTCTTCTGACTTTTTTCCTAGATGAATGGTTGTAAATTTAAAACGCATAATCTTCTTCCACAATTATATTAAATTATTTATAAATACATGAATATATCATCATATATGAATAACGCACTGTCTTTGTATACACACTTTTTCATCATTTTTGTTCGCAATACTTTTCGAACATACCTCCATAACTTTTCATCAATTTTGATAACCGAACGAAAGTACATTTCATTTAAATCCCCAATCTACCATCGATCTACTATCCGTTAGCAGCTTAGGCATTCGCGCGCGCGCGCACACACACACACACACACATATACATGTGTGTATATATATATATATATATATATATATATATATATATATATATATATATATATATATATATATATATATATATATATATATATATATATATATATATATATATATATATATAATCAAAAAAGAAAAAGAAAATGAACAGTTCCAAACTTTCTATTCACTAGCACTTTCTCGATTTACATCCTTCTTCAGGTGAACGTACATAAGTTATGTACATTCACCTGAAGAAGGATGTAAATCGAGAAAGCGCTAGTGAATAGAAACTTTGGAACTGTTCATTTTCTTTTTCTTTTTTGATTATTTATATTGTGTGATATCACCTTTCACTCATATATATATATATATATATATATATATATATATATATATATATATATATATATATATATATATATATATATATAATATTATTACCTCCGTCTTATGAATAGACGCAAACGTTGAGAATCCCGGGGAAACGAAGAAGCCTTTGTCAAAAACATCGGGCTCGTCATTCTGGTCGTGAATAATCACCTTAAAATATCAACATTGATCAATCAAATCTCTCTCTCTCTCTCTCTCTCTCTCTCTCTCTCTCTCTCTGTGGTAACACTACTTACCTTGACACCTGCTGTCATGATGCCATTATATACATAGTTGTTCTGGTTTACCATCAGGTACAATAGCAAACCTGACGTACTTCCTGTTTGTGACGTCATAATGTGACCATTCTTACTGACGTAATTTCGACTGTTGAAAGTGTAGCATACGCCTACTGGAGTAATAATGGCCTCTATGTCGTTGTTACAAATTCTGTTATTTCCATCAAATTTACAAGCCAGGAAGAGATCTTCAATTTGATTGGCTGTATCTTTTACCCAGGATGCATTTATCGGAAGATGATACTTGGCGTACTCTGGTACGCTTAAATTCAACTTTGGGTGTAGCACAGTCGAAGCAAGGACGCTATGTGACAAAAAGAAATATTCAAGATCGGGGATGTCGGGAAGAGCTTGTTTTTTCAGTGGCGAGGCACTGCAAAAGGTAACAGCAGGAAACTTAACAGAAGTTTTAGTCTGCACATGCGTATTACTGATGGTAGGGTACTTGAAGTAGATATTAACTTGCTCGTATGTTGTATAGAACAGAGAACAGGCCATAGCAACAAATGCCGCAGCCCAAATGCAACTGAAATAATGAGAGAAAAAAAATTAAAAAACAATTTATATTGTACATGTGAAAACTTACTTGCGACAATTAAATATGTGGTGGACAAAAACATTTGATATTCACTTGTCTTGTCCACATGCATTTTTGTAATGTAAACACATTCCAATCATATATTATCAGCTTAGATATGACTGTTTAAAGTCATAACCAATTTTTAGTCAAGTACAACTTTCAAGTACAACTTCAAAGATTTTTTTCTATATCTTCTTAAAAAGCTGTTTAAAAAAAGAGATTTAGGCCAGACGCGGCTTACCTTCCTTATATTCATATTTTTTTCTATATTTGTCCCTATCTTTGCAATGCTAGTATCAAAATTTCCACTGCGTAATTCAGTAATTGTATAATTTTGTTTCCTTTTATATAATACTATGACTTTATCATAAACATTCAAATGCATTTTGCATGCGATAAGTAAGGAATATTCAAAATATTCTTAATCAAAAGTCAGTCTAGTAAAGTACCCTGACTTTTTTTGGATTTTTTTCCCCTTTTTTTTTTGGCATAAACATGTTAATATGCAGAAAAGGGAAATTATTTTTGATGAAAATTAATCTAAAATTGAGAAATGTCTTCTGTGTCCTTAATGTAGTATAAAATTGCTATGATTTTAAAATCATAAAAATTAAACAACAGGTGATATTTGAATTAGTATATATATATATATATATATATATATATATATATATATATATATATATCTTACCAGCGCAATCGATGACGCTGCTTTAGATTTGCATTCTTCAGTCCATGCATAGTTGTATTGTCCCGGAAGTTGCTCCACAGAACCTGAATGTTGTCGTCATCAATATTCTTCTGCTTCCGGTTTACGTCATTGTCAGAGTCACACACTTCTTCCGGACTAGTAACATTGGTTTTCACACTTCTGGTTATGTTGAATACGCTTTTTTCGGACTTTTTTGAGATAGTCCAGTCCCTGTTTAAGGGGTTCGATGAGGGTTTTACAACAGTGGTATTCATGTTTTCCTTTCATTTAGAAGATGAAAACAAATTGCACGTATTTATATATAAAATCATTAAAAATGTGATGTTTGTGTTACAAATAAAATTGCAAGCACTGGTGCACAAAAAATATTGTTTTGAGAATTCAATCGATCCTTTACTATGTTTAGTCTCTTTGAAAAGAAGATATAGGAAAATATAGTCGAGTAACTTCAAAGCTAAAATATTTAAAAATTTCCTACACTGAATGGCCAAAAATATCATTTTCAGAGGTTTAAGATTATTCATATATCTGATGGTAAATAAACAAAAAGATACTACGGTAGTATGTAAACATATAAATCAAAGAATGTTTTTAAAGTGTTATCGATTGATTTGTCATGATCTAAATTTCATATGAAAAACATGCACTTTTCATGTGAATTTCGCATAAATTGTATATGAATTTGACACAAATATCTAATCGCATGAAAAACATACAAATAAAAAATTCGCATGAAAATTTTAAAATTTTCACGCGAATATCATACAAACATATTCCCATGATATTTGCACGATGTCTGATTTTCGCATGATTATTGCATGATTTCCATGCAAAAAAGGAAATCGCCGAGCCACTTTTCCCTGTCATTTGAAAAGCCATTTTTTTTTCAATTCGTTTATTTTTAGATCTGATTCATTTCCCAGTAATCCTTTCCTCTCTGGTTATGATATACTATATTTAGTTCAAATTTTAGCGTTCCGCATTCTGACATTCTTTAACCGTCACATTGGGTTCCAGGGTTTTTTCTAATTAATATGTTTCTAATTTGATCTACAAAACCAAAATTTATTCTACTTATGGGCTTATCGGATGCATCGCATCCATTTAAATCTTTGTGTTAATGTTTGTCAAACCAAATATCTTATTTATCTAAAATTTGTAAACAATCTTTGAGAATTTTAGCACTTTCATCATTCAGTTAACATCCTCAAAAAGGTTAACATGAGAGTGAATTAGTTTATGAATATTAATACAGTTCTTCAGTTTTTTAAAGAAATCTATTCTACTCGACTCTTTGTTTGAAGCATAGACATTAATCAGTTATATTTTGCCCATTAATCTTGACATTGACAAGTAGTTTCCTACCATCTACCGATTAATGAATATCTAAAATTTCTACATGTATGTTCTTTTAAAATAGAATTAAAACTCCTCTGTCAAAATTTGAATCTAAAAATGCATGAATTGATTTAAAATTGTACTGGATTTTTTTTATGTAGTGTGACTCTTATACAGAGAGAGAGAGAGAGAGAGAGAGAGAGTCCATACAATAAAATCTTGGTGATAAAAGTAGGAATAAGAAGCAAGATTATTAAATGGTCAGTAAGTTGAATAATTTGTGGTCGATATGCACTATCCATCGTCCGAGAGCAAACTCGATCGGAAGAACTGAACACAAATTAAGTGGCTACTTCAAGTTTAATTCCTGTTTATCACTCTGCATCCTGTGCACTAGGTTGTGTGTATATATTAAGTATCTTCAAGAATTTGAACTTCTACAAATAAAGATGTGATGGATAAAAAGCGAGACAATATATCCATTATAATATATTAGCTGACAGACTTGAACGCGACACTTTCGAAAAAAACCTCAACAAAGTCTTTTTGATCTTATTTAAGAATGGATTTAATTTCTACCTATGTTATACGATATAACATAATTTGGGGCAGTTTACGCTAAATAAACCGTGAAGTGGTTTATTAAGCGTAAACTGTTACAAGTTATGTTATACTCTTATTATACATGTATATGTAAACCTTGGTTATTTTAATAATAAACAACAAGGCTTATGTGGCTTAGCAATTTTTTTATCTTTCGTGGTGATTCAATCATGTTATCGATCAATAAATAAAAAAAATGGCCCTGTAAAATATATTAATACAAGGAAAATTGAATATGAAATATGATTATCTGATGTATAAACCATAAACATCAAATATTAAATAAACTGTGATACATGTATATACTAATACACAATACAACACTTGTATACATATTTCACTATATCTTAGCATATGAATTCAAATCAAAGTGATCTCTACTGAACCTATTTTAAATATAATAAAAATTAGTTATTTTTATATTTATTTAGAAATTAATATATTGAAATACTGACTTACCAAAATTATGGAATTTGGGCGATGACAGCTTAATCTAAGTTTTGCTGTTGTAAATGAATTAACCATGCAATTTGTTAAATATTAAAACTTTAGCTATGATTAAATCCAAATCTCAATGACTGAATAACTGAAATAGAAAACTATACAGACTAAAACCAAACATACCAGATCTTGAAATCCTTCAGACAACTTAACACACCTTCTTCTACCTGGACTCTGAGCAATATGAAGAAAACCTTCAGAGTCAAACCAGTCTATCCGGTCAGTCATGTCACATGATAAATATTAATTCAATAAAATTACAAAATCCTTGATAAATATCCTTAACAAACTCTCGTAACTAATAATCTAAGTAAAACTTTTATCAACACACACTATTTTCTATATTAGAAGTAAATACATATACAATTAAAAACATAACTTTTAAAGTTTAGACAGATATTTTGCTATGTTACATATAGGGAGAAATTCAATTTATTCTTTATAATTTAATTTTCTAATGCTACAATAAAAAAAAATAAGGTCAATTATTTAGAGTAAAAGAATATATATATATATATATATATATATATATATATATATATATATATATATATATATATATATATATATATATATAATTGATTATGAAGAAAGGTAGAGATTTTTTAAAAAAATTCTTGAATGTTGCAGAGAAAGAGAGACTATCAGTTGGAGATGATAATGATCTAACGTTCGGCAAAACATTGGTTGTTAAATCTGGAAAAACTATGGGAAGACGGATTGGTGTTTATAAACACGGCATTTTCTCGCTTAAAGTTGATGAATCATTTTGTAATTGAAAATGATATAACCCTAAAACCCCTAGGAATTGCTTATGCTTATCTAAGTTCACAAACGGCTGTTTTTAGAATCAAGGAAATTATCAAAAAACTTGGTTTGACAATAGTAAAATATCGTAGTTCCCCATTATTGAATATATCCGAAGATAAAGGTTCGAAAATGGAAGATCTTACTGAAAATTTTAGCTCTTTGTCAGGAGGCTCAATGTGAGATTTCTGTGTCAATTTTTATTTGTTGTTGACATGTCCCTTCAGTTAAATTGACTTTCTTCTGCGTAATTAACGGATCCAATTCAAAATAATCTCTTCAGAGTACGGGCTGTGAATTATATACAATAAAAATGAACTTTTTTCCATGTTTTGGGTCAAGCTACATTATTTCAGAATAATAACTGTAAATTTTATTTGTGATTATTTAAAATTTTTAGCAATGAAAAAATCCAAACATTTTTGTAAATTAAATTTAATAAAAAAACAACACTAAATGCTATGTATTTATCATATAACAATAACATATTTAAATGTTTACAAGAACCTACTGAATTCTAAATTGTTGACATTATGGAAAGAGTATTTCTACATACAAACGCTACGAAAAAACAAAGCTGTGTAAAGAATACGTTAGCATACATGCATATCAACGTTTTAAACAATTTGCCCGATTGACCAAGTAGAACAAAAATTGTTGGATTTTTTCCAGTAGATATTTAATTAGAATTACCAATATCATAATATTTGGAGCAAACATATTTAGGTAAACACTTTTACTTTAAGATATTCTATCTTAATTAAAATTGACTTGGCTATACATGAAAAAGTTCGGGTAAATTACTTGTACCTTTTTGAGGTTTCATATCTGTATAGCCGGTGAACCAGAAACAATTTGGTTTGATTGTAATGGCTAGAGTGGAAAATTGTTTCAAAAGTAGGCAATGTTTTAAATGTGCATTTTGAATCAATTTTAAGATAATTTCAGTAGCGTTTATGTCCGGTTCCTTTTACAAACAGCGCGAAAAATCCCGGTTATATATATTCACACATTGACGACATTGATCGGTTATGATGAACTGTATTATATTTTAAGTATTTTTAGGAATGGCTTCATTACAAACATATTCCATATTGTTTTTAAAGGATATGAAAACCATTATTATGTAAAAAAAAAAAAAACAAAACAAAAAAAACAAAAAAAAAAAACTTGGACAACTATGCTTGATGTACTAGTTAACAATTTGATGTACTAATTTAAAAAGAAAAATTAAACTTTGATCTCAAATCATATATATGTCCCTTTAAGCACAAAGATACATGTGATGTTGTAGATTAAAAATGTTAATGCTAATGTTAATAATAATCAATAATATCTTTTTTAGATTTTCAACAAAAAATGTACAAAAAATATAACATTGCAAATAAATTTAAATGACCCTCCAAAAATTACAAAACTTACTAGTATAGTGAAAATTCAAATTGTAGAAATTGTCGAACCCGGACCAAAACTGTTACCCCAAACGAGGTTCAAAGTTATATCTATAAAGGAAAATTTTTAAAACTTCCAGATCTTCTAACGTTACAATGCAACAGTAAGAGATATTGCTATGCGTACATCCTTGGCTATTGTAGATTCTTAATTGTTAAAATCGTGACCCCGGGACTAATAAAGGGGCACCAAGAGCGGTTTAAAGTTTGACATAGAATATATAGGGAACATAATTAAAAATCCCGTTTTCAAATTACAATGATACAGCTTGTGAGATTACTATGAATGGATCCTCAAATAGTGAAAATTCTAAAGTGTAATAGCATGGACCCACAGACTCATACTGGGGCCCATGTAGGGGTTGAAAGTTAACATAAAAATACCGGTTTATATAGGGAACATGTTTGAAAAAGCTTCTTTTAAAGAAGTACAGTGGAACATTTCGTGTGATTACTATGCAGGCACGTGTGGCTATTGTAAATTCTAAATTGGTAAAATTGTGACCCCCTGATTAATACTGGGGCCCCAAGAGGGGTTCAAAGTTTAACAAATAAATAAATAGTGAAACTGTTTAAAAATCTTCTTCTCGCGAACTACAATGCTACAACTTGTGAGATTACTATGCGTGCAACCTGGGATGATGTAGATTTAATATTTTTAAGATAGTGCCTCCAGACTAATACTGGGGACCCTAGATGGGTTCAAAGTTTAACGTAGAAGTACATCTGGAAAATGTTTAAAAATCTTCTTCTCCAGAACTACAATGTTTAAATTTGTCAGATTACTACGTCAGCATCCTCAGATAGTGTAGATTCAAAATTATAAAAGCTGTGACCCTCGATCTAATACTAGGGTCCCAGAAAGGGTTCAAAATTTAACAAAGAATTATAGGGAAAATGTTTAAAAAAAATCTATCTCTGGAAATCTACCATGCTTCAATTTGTGGGATTACTACTCAAGCATCCTTCAATGATTTAGATTCTAAATGAATAAAGCTGTGACTAACTGACTAATACTTTGGCCCCAAGAGGGGTTCAAAGTTTAATAGAGAAATATATATAGAAAAATGTCTAAAAATCTTCTTCTCGACGACTATGTTGATGCTACAGTTTGTGAGATTACCATGCACGGATCCTCAAATAGTGTAGATTCTAAATTGTTAGAGCCAATCATAAATCCCGGACCAAAACTTGGGATCCAGCAAGGGGCTCAAAGTTTAAAATAAATAATAGCATCTGCTACGTAATAAAATGCTACAAAGAAACGTTGTTCATGTGAGCGATGTGACTCAAGGACCCCTTGTTCTTGAACGTAATTGCAAACCAATAGCAGCATATTATTAAATTTGTTGAATAATGAATAATACACCGCAAACCGATGTTGTCGTTTTACGAGTATTATAAACTCAAACATAAAGTTCAAAATGAATCCTTAAAGAATAAGCACTGACAATGACATCAAATCTATTCGTCCATTATATATCCCAAGAACATAATAACATGTTCCTCTCTCTTGATTTGAAAAAGTATAGGACATTTGACTAAAATTTGTCCAATTGTGGATTTAAAACAAAATATATTAAAAAATGTTGTTGAAAACGAGTTTATATATATATATGGTTTCATAAAAAAGTACTCAAAGATGGATAGAGGCTAGGGGGTTGTAATATATGAAACTGTCTAAAATATGGATTCCGAACATTCCACAATTTACAAGAAGCTGGTAAAACTGATATCAACCTTCTCAACACATGTCTATCAGAAATGTGGCCGTAATGAAAGCATCACAACCTTGATAAACTACACAAAAACGAAACGGCTACAAAAAATATCGTGATCTGAAATATGGCAGCGAGATCATCCTTACATATAATGTAACCAACGTATGGGTCCTTTTTAAATTGACATTTAGTAAAGTTGCAGTTATAAGGAGGCCGAAAAGATATTGTTAACACACTGTTTAAAAGATATTGTAAAAATAATTAGAGAATTTTGGTAGACTTAGATAAATATAAATAAGTAGTCATTATCTATAAAAATATGTTCAAAAACAAACTTTGGTAACTTTAAGGTAACTTTGGAATGTGAAATTCGTAATATGCGATTTGTAGAATTTTACATTGTTGTTTTGATCTTGGCTCTAATAAAAATAAAAGTCAGAGTAAATTGTACAAGTGTAAAGAAAAATAAAGGCTCCCTTTAGTTAGAATAATGACCGGGGATAATTTTTGACGAAGAATATTGACCCCCCCCCCCCCCAGCTGTAGAATAAATAGATTATTTTTCTAAGAATCTTTTTTCTTCATGTTAAACATTTAGAGAAATGACCCTCGTAGAGAAAACGAACACTGCCTTAAAAAAGAATAGATATGGGTCCCCCCTATCAAAGCCATTCAACTATCAAATATTTAGAATTTTCCAAAATAGCATTTACATGTAGTCCACATTTTAAATTTTATTCTTTACATATATATTGTTTCAAATGCAATTTTATGTGAAAGTAAAATCAGTGCATCTTTGTTCACCTTGTAGGAACAGACTGAAGTACATACTATACATATAAAAAAATCATTCTGAAATTTATACGGTGGTCATTTTTCTACAAGTGTTATTTTTCTGCAAGTATTGTGCTCATTTTTATGAAATTGACATTTATTCTTCACGCAAAAGGGTTATTCAGATCTGTAAAATATTTTGTAGATCTGGGGCCCTTTTCTCAAAAAGGCGTAAATCTGGGCCTAAGTTAGTCCGACTAAGGAAGTTACGCCAATATTTAGTCGGGTCTAAGTTGCGTTTCTGAAAGAGGCGTAAGTTAGGGTTTAAATGTCGAAGAACCTAAACATCTCCGCTGAGTACTAAGCATGCGCAAATCGTCTTTTGTTTTGCTTTGAGGCTATGATTATATGTGGTGGATCAATTTTCAAATTGATATATATAGTACATGTACCCGAAAGTACGCATGTTATTCTATACCACTGTGCATAGATCAAGTCGTTCATAACAGTGTATATTTATGAAAGTAGAACAAATGCCTACACACTTCTTAACAGAATGAAATTTTAGAGAAAAACATTTGATATGAACAAGGCATATATAAGAGGTTTCAGAAATCAAATATATGACAATTCAATGCATTGTAGATGACGTTGAGGCACAATCGTACATATAAATTGAACGAAACAATACAAAGAAATTAACTCCAATGTTTGTGTAAACTTCAAATATTTGTATAATACAGGAACAGGGTACAGTAAATATGCCCGCATACATCTGTAGAATGATAAGTATGCTTTATATAGATATATGTAGACACTTTCAGATGCTGTGATAAGGCTTGATTCTTTTTTTAACTATATCACTATATTATTTGTAGAAAATAATATGACTATGGGTTATACACAGCAACCAACTGAAATCGAAAATATCTACTGTATAACTAACATTACATGAATTTTGTCCATGTCTACATAATATACATTACTACTCATTAATGAAATCTACTTTAAGTATGAAGAATTAAAGATGGGTATGCCCCGATAAATGCTATATTTTTAACACAATAATTAAAAATCACTACAGTATTATAATAATGACGTGAAAAGTCAAATTCAAAACCAAAGTTTCATAAGGTCTACAATATGTTTATTCTACAAAATTGAATAAGTGATAAATATGTTTAAGGGTTAAGTCAATACGTCAGTCTTAGCGATATTGCATACGATGTGCAATGCAATGATACATATTCATCACTATTATGGGATAAGTGGGAAATACAACATTGCAACCATTTCGGTATTTGTAATTTTACTGACGTTTCACAATACGATGGTACAATTTTCTCCCGACGACCAGAGATGACAAGAGAATGACCTCAATGAGTTCAGTGAGAGTCAGCAGGCTGGCGCCCAGAAACAAGCCCATCTGTCCTCCCAACAAACCTACAATCACAAAGGAAGAAAAATAATCCAACAATTACTTGAAAGTAAAGTTTTTTTGTGATTTGATGATAAGAGACAACATCTCAAAGAGAGTTATATTCTTGATGTATGGCGAACCAGCTCACAATGAGTGTGTATAATTCACAACTATATTCGACTTTAAAATTCAGCTATTCAATGCAGTTGAAAAACTGACGTTAAAACCTAGAGCTAATTTAAATCTCATTACAGTACTGTGGAATTTCCTAAAGAAATTTGTGCATGTTTTAATTTTAGCAAGTTCAGCCACATCTTCGCTAGCCGAGGGTTTTCGGTCCACTTTGCTCCCCATAAACCCTTGGCAGATTTCATTACGAAAACTCGTCTATGTAGTGGCACTATCTAGCGAGCAACTTGAGTTGCGCCCCTTGTATATTTACCTTTTAATTGAATTAAACAACGGGCAATATGCACATCATGGCATTAATACAACTTGAAAATATGTTGACTACCTAATATCGGAAGATAATTAAATATGCTATTAAATACAAATTAAGTTATAGCCTAGGAAAAGCATGGGATGTTTTATTCATAGTGTTTTGAAAGGAACAGTGCCGGGAGTGAAAAAGTTGCCAATTTATATGAAAACTCCTTTTGCCATTAAACCATAAATATAAAGAAATTAAATAAAACGCAGCTCATTGAACCTTTAAAAGCAATAACCATAAGCAGAAACGTATATACTAACGAGGTAGGCAATTTCTACATTCGCCATGTTTACTTACCATGCCATCACGCGAGTCTTGACAAGTTGTAGAACTATGCTCAATCCCAGTAAAATATATAGGTTTTTAAAGCGATCTGGTTAGACCAACGTTGGGGAGGCAACTGTACTCGGGAACTTGTGTCTCAACTTGTTAAAAGCACCAAATGTTTAACCAAAGATCACACATGTGTTTTCGTTTAAAGTATATGTTTACAAGCACTGCGATTGGATCAGCTACTTGCAGCTGCAGCCAATCATAAAACGGAACTTGTTTTTGTCATGAAATCTGCCAAGGGTTACCGTTCATGGGGATCAACGTGGACCGAAAACCCTAGGCTAGGGAAGATGGTTCAGCAACTATCTGTACGATATACATGTATAGTGTGTATTGGTAACGTAGAACGCCTATATATTGCGTCATAAACGATATTTCATTGTGTTTTATACTCTGTCCCAAGTTATCCTTAAATCACATTTTGATTAATTACTCGATATTTATAAATACCTTGGAGTTCAAACGATGTCCATTAAAAAGTATGAAAATTTCCAAGATTTCTAAGTTTAAACGCCTCCTTTATCTAGCTTATCAGGTTTAAATGCATGACTAAAAAATATGATGTCTACGGGGATTATAGATTACACCAAGCTTGCACGATGACGCTGAAATATTGCGCGAATTATTCCAAGTGACTTCCGAATGAAGAAAAAATGTAAACATTCCCAATTATTTCAATTGCACTTCTTTCACAGGTAAGTATGGTTGTATTAAAAATTGTCCAAATGTGCTGCATACATATCTTGAGACAGACTATAGTGATTGGGACGCCAGTTTGAGAATTCGATGCTCGAAACAATCACTTCTTTTAGTTTCACGATTTATCTCGCCAAAGCTAATTAGGTCCGTCGTCACTAAGTATTTAAATCTGGTTTAAAACACTTAAAACCTTTTTACTATTCCTAAACAATACTTTAGTAAAGTTACACTTGAGTAATCACCGGACCTAAATGCAGACTTCATTGTGATGCCCTGCGAACCAAATTGTTTAATCTACTGAGCAATTAGCAAACCATAAGGAATTCTGAAACTCATCGTAAACACTGTAAACACAAGAAATGTAACGTAAATTATAAGGTGGAAAGACCTTTAATTGTTCGAGAACAGTAGTCTACTAATTTTTTAGATGATTTGTTTAGTTATGAAGTGTCTGTCAGTAAAGATGTAGTTCAGATAATAATTTGAACACTTTTCTGAATTATTATAGATATCTCTTCATTTTAGGATATAAATATGTTGTGAGTCAAAAATAACAAATAGGCAAAACCTCACTTGAAACATAATAGAAGAGTTTACTATGAATCGTAGATAATTTACAACCATAGAACTTTACATTTTAACTATTTTTTGCAGATTTCATCAAGTTCTAGGTTAGCCCAGAGGAATGATGTGTCAACGTTGCAACGCACCAATGATATCTTCAAAGCTGTACTCTGGTTTTTGCTCCACATTTAACACGTCAAGGGACTCAAAATAAATCGCCAGTTCCAGGTAGGTTTCCCTACAAAAAATACAAGTACCTTTGATTTTAAACACGACCAAGAATTATTAGATTTTAAGGGTTTTTTCGATACAAAAGAACCTAACAAAGCAATTCCCAATATTTTTTTTTATTATCATTAACCCTACTTATTCTATATTTTTAGCTTCAATAGATAGTAATTGTAAAATAAAACATTAACTTCTCTTTCTCGCTCGGCTCTGTTTAAACTAGCTTGTATTCGCCACATTTTATTACGGGCATTTCAACATACTGGATTTTTCAAGTCATTAGTAAACTAATTGCTCTATAAAAAAACTATAGAGATGTTTTTTATCATGAATTGATAAAATATGTTCCAAAATCATATGTTTATTTCTTTATGTTCCAGGAACTTTTTTTTCTAAGCAAAAGGTGGTTGAGGCGTCTTGCAGTGAATGTATTGTTCAGCTTACGATTATAATTTTTACAGAAAATATTGATGTTATTGAAACTTGTACAAAATTTATACAACTCGGTGGTAAACTATTGAGAATCTTATTGCAAACATTCATGTTTAATTATTTTAAATCATCTCCATATGCTTACTTGTTATAATGGGCATTACACATATATCTATATCAACCTGTAATTATGACATACATATCACCCTTAGTAACCATGGTAACTGTACATTTAGAATGAGTGAGGGAGTGAAGTTTGTTTTCTGTCTTTTTGGTGTGTTTGTCCTTGTATAAAGAACTATTGTATTGATTGGTAATAATAGAACTAAAGCATGGAAAAAATTATACAACTCGATGGATAAAAACCATACGTTATCCCAAATCATGGGAGAACAACCTATATTTTTATTTTGTAAATCAATTCGTGTAAAGAACATCTATCATTGTGTGATTTTGTGTTTGCTTTATTGTAGTCGTTGAAGTCGTGTTTATATTAAATTGATAAGCCTGGCAAATATATACACAATTTCAACTCGTTGGATGAAGCACATATAAAATCATACATTTATTACATTCCTTCAGTAAATCCTCTTAACAACGCTTTGTTTTATTAACATTGCGCATCGGCGACGTTGCATACTGCTGACGTCACGGCCTACCTTATGTCTGTTATGCCCATTTCGTTAAGGACAGTCTGATAGTTCTTGGCGGGAAAATAGCCCGTGGACAGCCCCGCCTGATACTCATCGTACTCACACTCCGTGGGGCAGATACACTGTTCCTGGGCGCTTCCGTTCTGGTCAAAGCGCTCTGATGAAAAAATAATAGTCATGGTAGCAGAAGTTTTTTTATGCATGCACTTTGAATTGATGATAATAGAAGGATAAAAACTGTATGCGTCTAAACTAATCAGATTTAAGTTTTTAACATGAAGGTATCATTAATTGAATACTAAAGACCACCCTAAAACAGGTCACAATATAATTTAGTTCATCCCAAAAAGCAAGCAAAAACTCACAGACTTAGCAAAAATTGCCCCATGTAATTAAAGCTTAAACATAAAACCCTATATATCAGTATTGGCCCGGGAGTTATAATTTTAACAGCCTGAATTTCACACTGTCTTAGGGAGTTTTATAGTACTCTCACAATGTGTAGAATTGTAATTCTTAGATTTTTAAACATATTTTTTACATGTATTTCAATGTTTAAATTTTAACCCCTTCTGTGACCCCTGCATTGTTTTTGGTGTGCAGTTTTAACAATTGAGTATCTATACAATCTAATGATTCTTGCGTAGTAATTTTGCAATTTGAAGCATTGTAGTTCTATGTTTAACTGTAAACCCCTCCTGAGGCCTCAGTATTGGTCCCGAGAGAAACAATTATAACGATGTAGAATTTTCATTTTAGTAAAAATATTGACATTTTTAGTACAGTGGTTCTTGAGAAGAAGAGGTTTTTTTTAAAATACATATACCCTATCATCATTGTTTTGCAATTACCTCCTTTTTAAAAAAAAGATTTTGCCATACAAATGATTTTTACAAAGCTTGGTTGCATTTGGCTCGGTCGTTCTGGAGAAGAAGTCGAAATTGTCAAACATTTACAGACGGACGGACAGTCTAACAAACGGACGAAAGACAGCCAACAGGTGATCAGAAAAGCTCACTTGAACCTTCGATTCAAGTGAGCTAAAATGGAAAACATTCTTCATACTAGTTTTGTATACTTTTGTCACTTACTACTTTCAGATTTGTAGCAAAATGCCATTTTTGCCAGGGAACATATTGTTTCATTTCCTAAAATATTAAACAATACTAAGTGTTAGTATCATAGCATTGATAAATGAAAAATGTAACAATAATATCTCATTAATCAGAGAATTAAACTTTATATATTATATAAATCAGGGTGAATAATACATTTACGTAAAAAAATGTTTTCCATGCATAGGTATGCTTAAACGATAAGAATGAGGAAATTTAAAGTGTAATAGCATGGACCCACAGACTCATACTGGGGCCCATGTAGGGGTTGAAAGTTAACATAAAAATACCGGTTTATATAGGGAACATGTTTGAAAAAGCTTCTTTTAAAGAAGTACAGTGGAACATTTCGTGTGATTACTATGCAGGCACGTGTGGCTATTGTAAATTCTAAATTGGTAAAATTGTGACCCCCTGATTAATACTGGGGCCCCAAGAGGGGTTCAAAGTTTAACAAATAAATAAATAGTGAAACTGTTTAAAAATCTTCTTCTCGCGAACTACAATGCTACAACTTGTGAGATTACTATGCGTGCAACCTGGGATGATGTAGATTTAATATTTTTAAGATAGTGCCTCCAGACTAATACTGGGGACCCTAGATGGGTTCAAAGTTTAACGTAGAAGTACATCTGGAAAATGTTTAAAAATCTTCTTCTCCAGAACTACAATGTTTAAATTTGTCAGATTACTACGTCAGCATCCTCAGATAGTGTAGATTCAAAATTATAAAAGCTGTGACCCTCGATCTAATACTAGGGTCCCAGAAAGGGTTCAAAATTTAACAAAGAATTATAGGGAAAATGTTTAAAAAAAATCTATCTCTGGAAATCTACCATGCTTCAATTTGTGGGATTACTACTCAAGCATCCTTCAATGATTTAGATTCTAAATGAATAAAGCTGTGACTAACTGACTAATACTTTGGCCCCAAGAGGGGTTCAAAGTTTAATAGAGAAATATATATAGAAAAATGTCTAAAAATCTTCTTCTCGACGACTATGTTGATGCTACAGTTTGTGAGATTACCATGCACGGATCCTCAAATAGTGTAGATTCTAAATTGTTAGAGCCAATCATAAATCCCGGACCAAAACTTGGGATCCAGCAAGGGGCTCAAAGTTTAAAATAAATAATAGCATCTGCTACGTAATAAAATGCTACAAAGAAACGTTGTTCATGTGAGCGATGTGACTCAAGGACCCCTTGTTCTTGAACGTAATTGCAAACCAATAGCAGCATATTATTAAATTTGTTGAATAATGAATAATACACCGCAAACCGATGTTGTCGTTTTACGAGTATTATAAACTCAAACATAAAGTTCAAAATGAATCCTTAAAGAATAAGCACTGACAATGACATCAAATCTATTCGTCCATTATATATCCCAAGAACATAATAACATGTTCCTCTCTCTTGATTTGAAAAAGTATAGGACATTTGACTAAAATTTGTCCAATTGTGGATTTAAAACAAAATATATTAAAAAATGTTGTTGAAAACGAGTTTATATATATATATGGTTTCATAAAAAAGTACTCAAAGATGGATAGAGGCTAGGGGGTTGTAATATATGAAACTGTCTAAAATATGGATTCCGAACATTCCACAATTTACAAGAAGCTGGTAAAACTGATATCAACCTTCTCAACACATGTCTATCAGAAATGTGGCCGTAATGAAAGCATCACAACCTTGATAAACTACACAAAAACGAAACGGCTACAAAAAATATCGTGATCTGAAATATGGCAGCGAGATCATCCTTACATATAATGTAACCAACGTATGGGTCCTTTTTAAATTGACATTTAGTAAAGTTGCAGTTATAAGGAGGCCGAAAAGATATTGTTAACACACTGTTTAAAAGATATTGTAAAAATAATTAGAGAATTTTGGTAGACTTAGATAAATATAAATAAGTAGTCATTATCTATAAAAATATGTTCAAAAACAAACTTTGGTAACTTTAAGGTAACTTTGGAATGTGAAATTCGTAATATGCGATTTGTAGAATTTTACATTGTTGTTTTGATCTTGGCTCTAATAAAAATAAAAGTCAGAGTAAATTGTACAAGTGTAAAGAAAAATAAAGGCTCCCTTTAGTTAGAATAATGACCGGGGATAATTTTTGACGAAGAATATTGACCCCCCCCCCCCCAGCTGTAGAATAAATAGATTATTTTTCTAAGAATCTTTTTTCTTCATGTTAAACATTTAGAGAAATGACCCTCGTAGAGAAAACGAACACTGCCTTAAAAAAGAATAGATATGGGTCCCCCCTATCAAAGCCATTCAACTATCAAATATTTAGAATTTTCCAAAATAGCATTTACATGTAGTCCACATTTTAAATTTTATTCTTTACATATATATTGTTTCAAATGCAATTTTATGTGAAAGTAAAATCAGTGCATCTTTGTTCACCTTGTAGGAACAGACTGAAGTACATACTATACATATAAAAAAATCATTCTGAAATTTATACGGTGGTCATTTTTCTACAAGTGTTATTTTTCTGCAAGTATTGTGCTCATTTTTATGAAATTGACATTTATTCTTCACGCAAAAGGGTTATTCAGATCTGTAAAATATTTTGTAGATCTGGGGCCCTTTTCTCAAAAAGGCGTAAATCTGGGCCTAAGTTAGTCCGACTAAGGAAGTTACGCCAATATTTAGTCGGGTCTAAGTTGCGTTTCTGAAAGAGGCGTAAGTTAGGGTTTAAATGTCGAAGAACCTAAACATCTCCGCTGAGTACTAAGCATGCGCAAATCGTCTTTTGTTTTGCTTTGAGGCTATGATTATATGTGGTGGATCAATTTTCAAATTGATATATATAGTACATGTACCCGAAAGTACGCATGTTATTCTATACCACTGTGCATAGATCAAGTCGTTCATAACAGTGTATATTTATGAAAGTAGAACAAATGCCTACACACTTCTTAACAGAATGAAATTTTAGAGAAAAACATTTGATATGAACAAGGCATATATAAGAGGTTTCAGAAATCAAATATATGACAATTCAATGCATTGTAGATGACGTTGAGGCACAATCGTACATATAAATTGAACGAAACAATACAAAGAAATTAACTCCAATGTTTGTGTAAACTTCAAATATTTGTATAATACAGGAACAGGGTACAGTAAATATGCCCGCATACATCTGTAGAATGATAAGTATGCTTTATATAGATATATGTAGACACTTTCAGATGCTGTGATAAGGCTTGATTCTTTTTTTAACTATATCACTATATTATTTGTAGAAAATAATATGACTATGGGTTATACACAGCAACCAACTGAAATCGAAAATATCTACTGTATAACTAACATTACATGAATTTTGTCCATGTCTACATAATATACATTACTACTCATTAATGAAATCTACTTTAAGTATGAAGAATTAAAGATGGGTATGCCCCGATAAATGCTATATTTTTAACACAATAATTAAAAATCACTACAGTATTATAATAATGACGTGAAAAGTCAAATTCAAAACCAAAGTTTCATAAGGTCTACAATATGTTTATTCTACAAAATTGAATAAGTGATAAATATGTTTAAGGGTTAAGTCAATACGTCAGTCTTAGCGATATTGCATACGATGTGCAATGCAATGATACATATTCATCACTATTATGGGATAAGTGGGAAATACAACATTGCAACCATTTCGGTATTTGTAATTTTACTGACGTTTCACAATACGATGGTACAATTTTCTCCCGACGACCAGAGATGACAAGAGAATGACCTCAATGAGTTCAGTGAGAGTCAGCAGGCTGGCGCCCAGAAACAAGCCCATCTGTCCTCCCAACAAACCTACAATCACAAAGGAAGAAAAATAATCCAACAATTACTTGAAAGTAAAGTTTTTTTGTGATTTGATGATAAGAGACAACATCTCAAAGAGAGTTATATTCTTGATGTATGGCGAACCAGCTCACAATGAGTGTGTATAATTCACAACTATATTCGACTTTAAAATTCAGCTATTCAATGCAGTTGAAAAACTGACGTTAAAACCTAGAGCTAATTTAAATCTCATTACAGTACTGTGGAATTTCCTAAAGAAATTTGTGCATGTTTTAATTTTAGCAAGTTCAGCCACATCTTCGCTAGCCGAGGGTTTTCGGTCCACTTTGCTCCCCATAAACCCTTGGCAGATTTCATTACGAAAACTCGTCTATGTAGTGGCACTATCTAGCGAGCAACTTGAGTTGCGCCCCTTGTATATTTACCTTTTAATTGAATTAAACAACGGGCAATATGCACATCATGGCATTAATACAACTTGAAAATATGTTGACTACCTAATATCGGAAGATAATTAAATATGCTATTAAATACAAATTAAGTTATAGCCTAGGAAAAGCATGGGATGTTTTATTCATAGTGTTTTGAAAGGAACAGTGCCGGGAGTGAAAAAGTTGCCAATTTATATGAAAACTCCTTTTGCCATTAAACCATAAATATAAAGAAATTAAATAAAACGCAGCTCATTGAACCTTTAAAAGCAATAACCATAAGCAGAAACGTATATACTAACGAGGTAGGCAATTTCTACATTCGCCATGTTTACTTACCATGCCATCACGCGAGTCTTGACAAGTTGTAGAACTATGCTCAATCCCAGTAAAATATATAGGTTTTTAAAGCGATCTGGTTAGACCAACGTTGGGGAGGCAACTGTACTCGGGAACTTGTGTCTCAACTTGTTAAAAGCACCAAATGTTTAACCAAAGATCACACATGTGTTTTCGTTTAAAGTATATGTTTACAAGCACTGCGATTGGATCAGCTACTTGCAGCTGCAGCCAATCATAAAACGGAACTTGTTTTTGTCATGAAATCTGCCAAGGGTTACCGTTCATGGGGATCAACGTGGACCGAAAACCCTAGGCTAGGGAAGATGGTTCAGCAACTATCTGTACGATATACATGTATAGTGTGTATTGGTAACGTAGAACGCCTATATATTGCGTCATAAACGATATTTCATTGTGTTTTATACTCTGTCCCAAGTTATCCTTAAATCACATTTTGATTAATTACTCGATATTTATAAATACCTTGGAGTTCAAACGATGTCCATTAAAAAGTATGAAAATTTCCAAGATTTCTAAGTTTAAACGCCTCCTTTATCTAGCTTATCAGGTTTAAATGCATGACTAAAAAATATGATGTCTACGGGGATTATAGATTACACCAAGCTTGCACGATGACGCTGAAATATTGCGCGAATTATTCCAAGTGACTTCCGAATGAAGAAAAAATGTAAACATTCCCAATTATTTCAATTGCACTTCTTTCACAGGTAAGTATGGTTGTATTAAAAATTGTCCAAATGTGCTGCATACATATCTTGAGACAGACTATAGTGATTGGGACGCCAGTTTGAGAATTCGATGCTCGAAACAATCACTTCTTTTAGTTTCACGATTTATCTCGCCAAAGCTAATTAGGTCCGTCGTCACTAAGTATTTAAATCTGGTTTAAAACACTTAAAACCTTTTTACTATTCCTAAACAATACTTTAGTAAAGTTACACTTGAGTAATCACCGGACCTAAATGCAGACTTCATTGTGATGCCCTGCGAACCAAATTGTTTAATCTACTGAGCAATTAGCAAACCATAAGGAATTCTGAAACTCATCGTAAACACTGTAAACACAAGAAATGTAACGTAAATTATAAGGTGGAAAGACCTTTAATTGTTCGAGAACAGTAGTCTACTAATTTTTTAGATGATTTGTTTAGTTATGAAGTGTCTGTCAGTAAAGATGTAGTTCAGATAATAATTTGAACACTTTTCTGAATTATTATAGATATCTCTTCATTTTAGGATATAAATATGTTGTGAGTCAAAAATAACAAATAGGCAAAACCTCACTTGAAACATAATAGAAGAGTTTACTATGAATCGTAGATAATTTACAACCATAGAACTTTACATTTTAACTATTTTTTGCAGATTTCATCAAGTTCTAGGTTAGCCCAGAGGAATGATGTGTCAACGTTGCAACGCACCAATGATATCTTCAAAGCTGTACTCTGGTTTTTGCTCCACATTTAACACGTCAAGGGACTCAAAATAAATCGCCAGTTCCAGGTAGGTTTCCCTACAAAAAATACAAGTACCTTTGATTTTAAACACGACCAAGAATTATTAGATTTTAAGGGTTTTTTCGATACAAAAGAACCTAACAAAGCAATTCCCAATATTTTTTTTTATTATCATTAACCCTACTTATTCTATATTTTTAGCTTCAATAGATAGTAATTGTAAAATAAAACATTAACTTCTCTTTCTCGCTCGGCTCTGTTTAAACTAGCTTGTATTCGCCACATTTTATTACGGGCATTTCAACATACTGGATTTTTCAAGTCATTAGTAAACTAATTGCTCTATAAAAAAACTATAGAGATGTTTTTTATCATGAATTGATAAAATATGTTCCAAAATCATATGTTTATTTCTTTATGTTCCAGGAACTTTTTTTTCTAAGCAAAAGGTGGTTGAGGCGTCTTGCAGTGAATGTATTGTTCAGCTTACGATTATAATTTTTACAGAAAATATTGATGTTATTGAAACTTGTACAAAATTTATACAACTCGGTGGTAAACTATTGAGAATCTTATTGCAAACATTCATGTTTAATTATTTTAAATCATCTCCATATGCTTACTTGTTATAATGGGCATTACACATATATCTATATCAACCTGTAATTATGACATACATATCACCCTTAGTAACCATGGTAACTGTACATTTAGAATGAGTGAGGGAGTGAAGTTTGTTTTCTGTCTTTTTGGTGTGTTTGTCCTTGTATAAAGAACTATTGTATTGATTGGTAATAATAGAACTAAAGCATGGAAAAAATTATACAACTCGATGGATAAAAACCATACGTTATCCCAAATCATGGGAGAACAACCTATATTTTTATTTTGTAAATCAATTCGTGTAAAGAACATCTATCATTGTGTGATTTTGTGTTTGCTTTATTGTAGTCGTTGAAGTCGTGTTTATATTAAATTGATAAGCCTGGCAAATATATACACAATTTCAACTCGTTGGATGAAGCACATATAAAATCATACATTTATTACATTCCTTCAGTAAATCCTCTTAACAACGCTTTGTTTTATTAACATTGCGCATCGGCGACGTTGCATACTGCTGACGTCACGGCCTACCTTATGTCTGTTATGCCCATTTCGTTAAGGACAGTCTGATAGTTCTTGGCGGGAAAATAGCCCGTGGACAGCCCCGCCTGATACTCATCGTACTCACACTCCGTGGGGCAGATACACTGTTCCTGGGCGCTTCCGTTCTGGTCAAAGCGCTCTGATGAAAAAATAATAGTCATGGTAGCAGAAGTTTTTTTATGCATGCACTTTGAATTGATGATAATAGAAGGATAAAAACTGTATGCGTCTAAACTAATCAGATTTAAGTTTTTAACATGAAGGTATCATTAATTGAATACTAAAGACCACCCTAAAACAGGTCACAATATAATTTAGTTCATCCCAAAAAGCAAGCAAAAACTCACAGACTTAGCAAAAATTGCCCCATGTAATTAAAGCTTAAACATAAAACCCTATATATCAGTATTGGCCCGGGAGTTATAATTTTAACAGCCTGAATTTCACACTGTCTTAGGGAGTTTTATAGTACTCTCACAATGTGTAGAATTGTAATTCTTAGATTTTTAAACATATTTTTTACATGTATTTCAATGTTTAAATTTTAACCCCTTCTGTGACCCCTGCATTGTTTTTGGTGTGCAGTTTTAACAATTGAGTATCTATACAATCTAATGATTCTTGCGTAGTAATTTTGCAATTTGAAGCATTGTAGTTCTATGTTTAACTGTAAACCCCTCCTGAGGCCTCAGTATTGGTCCCGAGAGAAACAATTATAACGATGTAGAATTTTCATTTTAGTAAAAATATTGACATTTTTAGTACAGTGGTTCTTGAGAAGAAGAGGTTTTTTTTAAAATACATATACCCTATCATCATTGTTTTGCAATTACCTCCTTTTTAAAAAAAAGATTTTGCCATACAAATGATTTTTACAAAGCTTGGTTGCATTTGGCTCGGTCGTTCTGGAGAAGAAGTCGAAATTGTCAAACATTTACAGACGGACGGACAGTCTAACAAACGGACGAAAGACAGCCAACAGGTGATCAGAAAAGCTCACTTGAACCTTCGATTCAAGTGAGCTAAAATGGAAAACATTCTTCATACTAGTTTTGTATACTTTTGTCACTTACTACTTTCAGATTTGTAGCAAAATGCCATTTTTGCCAGGGAACATATTGTTTCATTTCCTAAAATATTAAACAATACTAAGTGTTAGTATCATAGCATTGATAAATGAAAAATGTAACAATAATATCTCATTAATCAGAGAATTAAACTTTATATATTATATAAATCAGGGTGAATAATACATTTACGTAAAAAAATGTTTTCCATGCATAGGTATGCTTAAACGATAAGAATGAGGAAATTTTTAAATCATAGATAATCTTAATCTCACTCATACAAATGATTAACCTTTTGTCGTAATATTTCAAAAAAATCTAAAGTTCGCCATTGAAGCGTTTTGACCTCGATCACAATTAAAAAGAAAAACATCTATGATTATTTTTAAATGCAATTGTCTTTTTGAAAAGTAGTTAACAATACAGGATTATTTATCACTTTTTATCATTATTATGTTTATCTCAATATGCGATGGATATCACTCTTGAGATAAATTTTTTATATTACACTGTGTGTTCTTACGCGACGTGACGTCATAATTAACAATACATAGGTTTTTGCGGTTGATTGACGTAGAATGAAAAAGCAAATAATAACATTTACTTGAAAAGTGTAGAGGTTTATTGTGAAGCATTTAACGTTCTTTCAATTATTTTTCATGAATTCATAAAAAATGTTAGAAAATGAAATGTTTGTTTGTTAAACTTCAAGGACCTTTCCATGCGTAATACTGTTGTTGTGCGGCTCACAATTAGAATTTTTACAGAAGCAGTTGAGATTAACAATTTACTTGTTAAAACATGTGTTAAAAAGAACCTCATGATTCGCAAAGGTATGTCACTTTTATCCAACTCGGTGTGTGTTTTCTATGTTTCTATGTGGTTTTTTTTTTGTAATAATATGATTGTATTTCAACTTTTCAAATCATTTTTAGTACGTTGATTAATTGAAAACGCCCATCATTAAACCTTTATCATAAGGTGTTCGACATCCACAAAGTTGGAACACGTGGTCTTGTTTACACTCCCTCATACACGCTGTCTTGCTGTATACGTCATAGTACTGCAGTGGGTTCCTGTAATCCGGAGATTTTGTATCCACACAAAACTGGTTCCCATATATTTTGTAAGGACTTGGCAAATATCGATACTGTAATAGAACATATGTTATTTCTTCTTTTGTAATTATATTTCTTTTTTATAAATAAGTGACAGTATTGACTGCAAATTAATTTTCTTTATTTTGTTTATTTTATTGTATATCTTAATCTGTAAATATAATATACTACTAAATGCTTCATGCATTGATGAGTATCAACGGTTAGATCTTTACATAAAAATTAGATGAGCTGACGTCTGAGTATCACATTTACAAATTAGACAAGTGGTGAATTATCAAAAATGGGTTCAAATGTGATCCTGTCTATTATGTTTTTACCATATTCCCAAACAAACCTGTCCGAATCATCAATAACTGAGGACAATAAAACTTTAAATGATAAAATCTGATGCAATTCAACAGGCATTCAAATAGTTTTGGAGAAGTTTCATTTACCTCCATTTTCTGAATAGAAGCGAACGTCGAGAAGCCAGGTGATACGAAGAAGCCTTTGTCAATAACATCGGGCTCGTCATTCTGGTCGTGGATAATCACCTGAATACCAATGAACAAATCAATTAAAAAGGCTATCATTATCCGTATCAGCAAAATCAAATCAAATCCACCCAGCTCGAAAATGTCTTTTTCGGATCCTAAAATTAAGTGCATATTGCCCCAAAATTAGAAGGCTCACATTTTTAAAACAAATGCATAATTTTTTGACCTCCCTAAATAATTTCTGTTTGGCCACTCCCCGATTTTACAAACAGCTAAAAAGCTCAAATTAGGTTTCAAATTTCTCTCTCAAGCTTTTTATTTTCTTTCTAAGCTCTATTTTCAAAAACGTAAAAATAAGGTGACACTTTCGCATAGGTCATTTTTTTTAAAATAAAAGTTAGGTTTGAAATTTTAAAAAAAAGTAATATTTTGAATACACACTCATATTATTCGGTGGTCTATGTGTATTTAAAAGTTATAAAAAGTTCGATATCTTTTGATCTATCATAACCTCACTCATGTCCAACTACAGTACCGATCAGACCCAACCTAACAGAAAGTTAACCCAAACTAAATCCCGAGTTTACTCTGGGTTTACTCGGGGTTTACTAGAGTGGACCCAGAGGAAACCCAAAGTAAACCCAAAGTAAACCCAGAGTGGACACAGTGAGTAAACCCAGTCAGAAGTATACTCCTGAAAACAGACGCTAACTGTGTATTTGGAATATACATGGGGCAGGTAGTAGGATGCTAAAATAAACCACGGGCCTGCTGCACATTTCAGAATGTACAGTTGATCTCAAATGCAATTCCCAAATAAATCCAAAGTAAACCCAGAGTAAACCCAAAGTAAACCCCGAGTGGACCCAAATTTTCAAAAAGTAAACCCAGAGTAAATCCAAAGTAAACCCCAAAAGTAAACCTGGGGTTTAGTTGGGGTTAACTTTGGTGTTAGGTTGGGTCTGATCGGTACTGTATAAGTGGCCCTAAGAGTATTGAAAGAATCAGTGTTTCGTTAAAAAAAATATTCATAAAAAAGTAACGTATAGAATCAGTTTTGATTAGTTTATATCTGTATTATGAAATGTATTCGAATAAATGCAAACTTGCTACAAGATTTATTAGTCCATGCAAATGAAATAAATTCAGAGTTCTCGGGGCTCTCTAGAGCCCTTTGAGTTCTCTGTTTAGTAGGACCGCACAAAGTTCAAAACCCCTTTTTTTATATCTATACAATTTTTTCATGATCAGGACAGTTTACTGATACATAAATGTGCACAAGATATCCTTTTTAAACAATGAATAATGGGTATTTGTACATTTTCTTCTGGTTTCCGTTTTCGTTATTTCTCAAAGGAATGTGACGCCTGTTAAGCTTTTGTCAAATTAAAAAGATTTTCGATAACAAATTTTGGAGCGCTGGATGCAGATTTGCAAAATTCAACTCTGGGGGAGACAAGATAAAAGATTACACAAACTGAAATTTGGTGCGAACGAGAAAACAGAAAAAATATCAAATATGGAGTTTTTTGGTTTTTTTTTTATAAAAAAAAAAAAAAAAAAAAAAATAAATAAAAATATGGAGTTTTGCATTGCCTAACAATTTAACATTAAATTTTCAAAAGTTAACCATATTCTGACAGTCCTAATTTAGAGCGCTTGTAGAAATTATTTTAAAACGTCATCATAATCATGATCAGGAAACAATGTACATGACCACAACTTCTTTTTGAGCATTCATACCATTAATTTTAACACCACGCTGCCTATCTGTTCTTATCTTATACAATCGGTATTGACATGATTATGCGAGAATAAATTTTCTGTATTTAACTGGTTTTACATGTATTCCTTACAACTGGAACACAATGAAAACAACAATAGTGTAAATCAAAAGGAAAAATAAGTTATAATAAAGGCATCAACACAATTTTTAGAATGTGGTGATTGGATTCTTTAAAAAATAAATAAAAAAATAAATACCTTTATACCAGCTGTCATGATGTCATTATACACATAGCTTTTCTGATTTACAATCAGGATCAATAGCAAACCTGACGTACTTCCGGTTCGCGAAGTGATACGGTCACCATTCTTACTGACGAATTGTCGACTGTTGAAAGTGTAGCATACACCTACTGGAGTAATAATGGCCTCCATGTCGCTTTTACAAATTCTGTGTTTTCCATCAAAATTACAAAGCAAGAATAAATCTTCGATTTGATTGGCTGTATCATTTACCCATGATGCATTTATCGGAACATGATATTCGCTGTAACTCAAATTACGAGGTTCAGCATTTCCAACAAGTGCAGATTGGTACAAAAAGAAATATTCAAGATCAGGGATTTTGGGCAGAGTTTCATTTTTCAGTGGCGACGCACTACAAAATGTAATGGAAGGAAACTTAACGGACGTTTTAGTTTGCACCTGTGTGTTGATGATGGTGGGGTAGCTGAGGTAGTTTTTGACTTGTTTGTAACTTGTGTAAATTAAACAGCTTCCCATAACAATAAGTGCTGCAGCCCATATGCAGCTGAAATGATTGAAAAAAAATCAAATCATCACCAAACAAATAAAACTTCACAATGTACATATTTAAAGTCTCTATGTGCACGTGACATACGACGATATTAAACATTCGTGGAAAAACAATTTTGATCTCTATTTAAAGCAATAAGAAGGAAAGAAAATGGAAAGGTGGACTTGTCAATCGCTCAAGTTCAACGTTAAGGTTACTTTATAGAGAAATTTTAAGTCCTGAGCATTTTCATTGATATTGCCAAATTACAAATTGGTGATACAGTATCTGATTTTGTGTCAATTATTTTGGACCACCCCATTTGTCTTACCAGCGCAGTCGATGACGCTGTTTTAGATTCATGTTCTTCAGTCCATGCATCGTCGTATTGTCCCGGTAGTCGCTCCACAGAACCTGAATATTATCGTTATCCACTTTCTTCCCCTTCAGGTCCACGTCATTGCAAACATCAAGCACTACCTCCGGACTTGGAAGATAGGTTTTCTCAACTCCGGTAACTTGGGATACGCTAGTATCGGTCTGTTCATTTATGGTCCCTACCCTGTTCAAACGGTTTGTCGAGGGCTTGTCAACAGTGGTCTTCATTTTGTTATCCATTGAGACAAATTGTACCTGATAATTTTAAGATTAAATCAGGATTATGGATTTATTTCATAAATATGTTACATGACATACATTTAAAAAACAAACGCTTTTATTCTCATTATATCAAACAGTTTTACTAATAGTAGTAAAAATGCTTGCATTTGTTACTTCTTGTTCCCCAAGTGTCCTATCAACTTATCTTTGTTTTGTTTGTTTGTTTGTTTTTGTTTGTTTTTTTTTTGTTTTTTTTTTGTTTTTTTTTTGTTTTGTTTTTTTGCTGTGAATGTTTTCTTATGACAATAAGGCGGAGCTGAAAAAGCTTAATAGGTTCATTCGAGGTTCGAGTTTCAAAATACTAGATTCGAGATTCCAATTTTGAGATTCAATATCAAAAATGACCTATCAAATCAAACATCTAAACACCTGTGGCCAAGTGGCACCAAAATGTTCTAAATAGAGATCGCCAATTTATGCTCTTTCCTACAACTAAATGTTTTTTTTCGCAAGTTGAATAAATAGTTGAATAAATTATGCAAAGAATCAATATAATTAGACTGGATAACTGTGTGCTTCGATAATCTAAGTATGTTTGCTCGCTCTGTGTCCATTCCCCAATGACATGTTTAAACCGGGTGTATTTCACCCATAAAAGCTTTTAACCCGTTACGTATTCGTCCCGATTGTGTTTTATCATTTGGTAGACAAAATGAGTATCTTTAAATAGATTATTGAATATCAAGCAGATCAGGTTACAATCAAGTAATTTTATGAAAATCTTAAGTCGAATTGGATCCCCGTAATCAACAATGGTTGTACGTGAAAGGGTATGTTGATTGCCCCATCTGACACTTTGAGTTTCTCCAAGTACCCCGATTTCTTCCCGCATAAAGGACTCTTATGCACTGGCCAACTCTCCGTGCCAACTGAATGTACTAATCTAAGTTGTGAAACCGTGGAAAATAAGTTCAATTTTGTTTAACTCATTTTTCGAACGGAATCCAATTAAGACGAAAAGTACGAGCGGACGAGCAGTGCTAAATTGGCCCGTCGAGTACATTGTTAAAACCCAATTAAAAAATTATATAATAAATGTCTGTGATGTATGAAATGCAGGAACGTTTTTCAGTCACTTTAGTGTCAATTTTATTACAAACGTTGTCGAAATTGTTTAATTATTATGTTATCTTTGTGTACATGTTATGCTCATAATCTCACAGTGTATCAAAGAATTTGCACCCCATTGCTTATCTTTCCTTACATTAATATCATCCCCAAAACATGGATCAATTTATATTCCTCTTTCTTTTTTGGTGTTTATTGTATATTGGCCGGCCTCTCTGTTTATTTAATTTTTTTTTTTTTTTTGTAAAGTAAAGTTTCTTTTCTACAATCGGGGCGAATAATTTCCAGATTAAAACGCATCGGGGAAGAATACACACAGGACAAACACAGTTCGCAAAGAACACAGTATTATCAACAATTTAGAATTTCGTACTGTTTGGAATGATTTAATAAAGTAAATTAAATCATTATAAAACTATTCAAACCAACATATCAAGGATGATGCCTTGTATTACATGTAGTTGCATGTACGAGAATGCACCGAGGATCTTTATTTAGAACAGTTTGGTGTTGATAGGATACAGGTGTTCAGAAATGTGATTAGATTGGTTAATTGAGATTTTTTTTAATGTTTTCTTATTCTTAAAATTGATGATGACCAAATCAAGATAAAAAGATACATATGAAGATTATTTGAATTCAATAAATAGAAAACAGATAAAACTATTTAAATATTTTAAGGAAAGTTTAATTTTTAAATATTTTTCGTTGTATGGTAGGTGACCGTTGCCATTGTGCTTTTAAGATAATGTTATAATATTATTAATATTCATAATAAAACAAAATAGATGTAGGTTATAAGAAATGACAAAAATAAAGCAGTGAAAATCGTATGTCGTTGAAATTTTACACACAGAATAATGCTATCCTTGGAATTATTTTAATTAATTTTTGAATGAATCCATTATACCAATCTATATTTGAAATACTCGAAATGTCTAGCAAAGTTTGGTGCATTGTAATATGTTGAGATGGTCCCAGTTAAAAGCAGATGATAAAATTTGCTATTTTTAAGTTATATTTTAGAAAATAATAGATATGATCACATATTGCATTTTGTGCATTTTGCTTAAAAATGCTAATGTAGTATTTTTTTTTAATTTGCTTCGAAATACATACGGTTAAAAACAAGAGTTTGTTATTGTAGTTTTTCTGCAAATAAAATTACAAACCGACCTTCTTATATTGTAATTTCCCGAAAAATCGAATAATAAGCAATCATATTTCTTACATGTATCTATATTGTTTTATTTTTTTAAAGAAATTGTGCCTTACCTCATTTCGATCTCGATCTGTTTCAAGAATTTTAGGACCAGAAAATTTCTTGACATTATGTAGACAGCATTTCAAATATTCAAAAACGTGCGTGATCGACCCAAAAAGTTTATGAAAAATAAATTCCGTTTGAAAATATGTCAAAATAAATGAGTCTCTAAAGTTTGCTCTCAATTGCATTTCTTTTTTACAAAGGTTATAATTAAGTAAACCTCAAAAATCAATATTTCTTAATAATGACGTGGTGCGGTGGTTCTTCACAAATTAATATTTAATTCATAAAAGCAATAAAATGTAAAGCATTCGATTAAGGTGATATAAAATGTAATGGCAAAATCAATTAGTTTGCATTAGTGTAAATCATAAATTAGAGAAAATCAATGGCAGTTTTATTGTCAGGATTTTTTTTTAATTAAAAAAGCATATAGATTGTTGAAATTTGAGTTAGGAACTAGTTTAAATAAGCTTTACAAAAGATATCAAAAATTCTTACTGTGGCATAATTTTAAAATAACTTTTAAAATATATGGAGTGAAAAGTAGTCTTGTATACTATCACTTTAAAAGGGCATGATCACGATTTTGGTCAAAAATTACTTTTCTGTTTGGATGTTTACAATACTTACGTAGGGAAATTTTGATAGGCCACCATTCATTGAGTTGTAAGCGAGTAACAGATCTTGCAATTTTTTGCTATGAAAGCAAAGCTTTTGTTCACATTTTGAATGTTGAAGTAAAAAATCCAGTTTTAGACCTCAAATGAATGTCTTAAACGGTAGAAACTGTCTATTTATGTTTAAATAGACAAATCAGCCTGAAAAAGATTATTTACTTGTACATTGAACCTATGTAAACAAAAACAGGGCACGTTCCTTGTTTACATGGAAAAGAATTGCGATCGTTGTATCTTGCTAATAACTCTACAACTTACTCTCAAATTTCATTTAATCATAAGAAATGCATTCCTAAAACATTTTTAAAAATAAAATCAGAAAAATATAATTTCACCAAAATCGTGACCACGCCCCTTTAACGAAATATAAAGAAATCCGCCTACAGATTTAGGAGATTTGAATTGATTACAAGCAGCATTTTTTTGTTCACTGTGAGAAGTTCCTCATTAAATTTTAATGGCTCTCGTGCTTACATGAGATCGATAGTCATATGCACTTTACACGTTACTCATTTATTCAATAATCATTATGTCAATAGGAGCAATGGTTTGAATTTTCTATTCATCCAGTCGTTATTTTGAGAGCTCCCAGTGCTTGTCGGAGCTATGCTTGCTGTTGTTTAGTTAAGATATACCAATCATGAAATATTTTACTTTAAAATTTGAATATTGTTTTTAAATCTTTAGTAAATCTTTAGTAAACACAACTCTATTCCTTTACTACATACAACAGTCTACAATTAGCACAACAACCCAGCTCTTCTGATATAACAATATTTGGCCAAACATGTAAATGCGTTACCAAAAATTGGGTTTATATATGTATATAAGAAATTATTCGAATACAAAGACACGTAGCCCTTCCAAAAAAAGTAATACACAATGTGCTTCATGTAACCTGCAAGACATAAACCACAACACCATCATCTGTATCTGGGGATAAGAAAAAAGTCACTTTATGCGGAAGGTGATGGTAGTGTGACTGTGAATTGCGTTGAATAGAAAACAATAGCTCAAAGACAAAATGACAAGGTATATTGTCGTTTTAAATTGTGGATAATATATTTTTTTAAAAGTCACTTAAATCTA
This sequence comes from Magallana gigas, assembly GCF_963853765.1. Taxonomy (NCBI): domain Eukaryota; kingdom Metazoa; phylum Mollusca; class Bivalvia; order Ostreida; family Ostreidae; genus Magallana; species Magallana gigas. The sequence continues at coordinate 15,539,890 of NC_088853.1, read as the reverse complement.
ACAGCAATGTAATAAGTTGATGTTGCTTAATTGTAAAAAAAAAAAAGATTTCTTTACAACTAATCTGTTATCAATCGGTTATCAATTTTCATCCCTTTATTTAAATAAAGACAGGTACAACAGATGCTTTCAAGGTATTTTTATTGAAAAAGGAGAATAAGTCTCCTGAATCATGTTATTTTCAATGGCTATTCTGCTAGAGAAGATATTAACATTTTATTAAATTCCATTTTTGTTCTTAATGTTAGGTATAGATATTGAATAGAGTTTTGTATGAATATTTCACAATATACTCATTTCTATCCTAAATTAAGCATCACAGTACGGTTGTTATACAGGGTGGACAGTTTCTTTAATAATTAAGTAATTTTTACAATAAGACACATCACATACCAGTTTATGATTGAACTAAAAGACAATTTTAATTTTAAAAAAATACATTGCTACACAAGTAACTCATTATTTAGTTATCGTGTTGTAGGAAACTTAACTCAGAAATTAAAAAAAAAGATACTTTGTCCCTTAGTAACAATACCTACAGTGTATCTATGGCACATTTCAATAAATGCTTTTTTTTGGGGGGGGGGGGGGGTCATTCAAACTACCATTAATCAAATTTTTTTTTTTCAGTATCAAACAAAATATATTAACAATTTACATTGTAGAGATTGGCTGCGCAAAAATATTACAATTAAAGTTTCTAGCAGTTAATTACTCAAATGGTTATTAACAGGCTATAATGGCAAGGATGACATTTGTTGTTATCAGCATACTCCCGCTGGAGTTGATACCATCACATTTTTATAATCAGAACTTGTCCTGGCATCTTGATATTTCAGGGAATTGTTTACTTTTGCTTAACAAATGACTCTTCGAGTTTAATGATAATTGTTTAATTATTAATTAGTTGACAACAATTTTTCAAGAAGAGGTAACATTTAATTTAGCTTAATGAGGTCGTACAGATAACCAATTACTATTGTTTTAGCGTTGATAATTGATTTTAAAATATGATATTTTTTTTTGTTTCACACATAAAATTGCCAGCACTAGTGCCCCAAAAATTTTGTTTGAAGACAGCAATTCTTTTATTCTAAATATTAATTATGTAATGATGTAACTATATAATTTTACTTAATTACAGTCAACAAGACGCAACCATTTTTGAAGTCCAAGGTTACTGTGAAGTTTGTCTTGTCAAATAAAGACAGATGAAATCAAATGTTTCCACAATAATGGTAATCTAAAACAGACACTCAAGACAATATCCAGGGTAATTAACAAATTCTTACAACATATCTATAGACAATAACGGGTGTCTAGATAACTGCGAAAGGGGAAACAATATCGTTACATAGAGTAACAACTGCACAGACAAAAGAGGTTATAAGGTTACATGGGTGTTTTCCTTATAAATTCTGTTTTTCTTCTTCTGATAATCTTTATAATTAGTGTCCATGATCAGTAAAAATGAAACTCAGTCAAAATTAGTATGAAACGTAGGGACAACAGAGAAACAAACTATTCAATAAGGGCATGGTGAGTCGTTTTTTTTTTAAGTTTATTCTTTGACTTCAAAACCGATTTGGTTAAATAATTCTATGGTGTATCTTTGCAATATTACAGATGCCTTCAGCTTGCAAGGCGATTGTGCAATTTCATCAATGCTGTGACTAAATTCAGGGCCAACAACACTAATTTTATTTTTATTTTATTTATTTTACAAATTAAGTCAATCAAAAATGACAACAGTGGTCCTTGTAAACATTTCAATATCTGCAACTTTACGGACGTTTCACAATACGATGGTACATTTTTTTCCCAACCACCAGAGATGACAAGAGAATGACCTCAATGAGTTCAGTGAGAGTCAGCAGACTGGCGCCCAGAAACAAGCCCATCTGTCCTCCTAACAAACCTACAATCACAAAGAAAGAAAAACAACTCAACTATTACTTGAAAGAAAAGATAAACTTTTTTGTGATTTGATGATAAGAGACACCATCTCAAAGAGAGTTTTATTTTTGATGTAAGCTCACAATGAGTGTGTATAATTCAAAACTATATTCGACTTTAAAATTCAGCTATTTAATGCAGATGAAAAACTCACGTTTGATCAAGTTTTTGGGTATCCCCAAAAAAGTTGATTCAAATAACTAACTATCTAATGATCATATTATGATAGAATATAAAACATATATCTACATCACATTTGACTTGAGTTGTATTTTTAACATGGGTACATGTAATGATGTGTTTTGCAAAACTGAATGAACGCACCAATAATATCTTCGAAGCTGTACTCGGGTTTTTGCTCCACTTTTAAAACGCCAAGGGACTCAAAATAAATCGCCAGTTCCAGGTAGGTTTCCCTACAATAATACAATTATGTATAGGTTTTGGTTTCAAAGATAACCAGACCAAGATCTGACTAATAATCAAAGTACTGAAGTACTGACGGGAGTTGATTTTATCGATTATTATTCATTTTAAAATCAACGATATGTAACTTTGCTTGGCAAGTAGTTTATAATCTGTCTATGAATTACGCACATTTTTATATAATATGAATTCTCGGACTTTTCCGACAAGAATTTTGAGAAAAAAAACCCGTATGAATCGTGTTGTGTAATGATTAAAGATAGCATTGATTCCATCAACCTATGTATAAGTAATCGAAATATTCAAAAAATTATATGGATCCAAGCAATAATGATCTCTAGTCTTGTTCAACCAGATGCTCGACTGTCTCTGTTAATCTCCAACAAACAAGAGAATGTGTACACCAGGTCACGTGATAGCTTGATGACGCGACCTCTAAATATAGAATGACTCTCTGCTTGTCGGAGATTTACGATGACAGCCGATGGTTGAACGATACTTTATTCAACTCTGGCGTATGAATACATACGACTGCAAAAAATATCTAAATTGTTCCTACTATTTAACATCTGACTATTTTCAAGGTATTCATAAATAAGTTTTTTAAAAACCAATGCTTCCAGATACATTACATCAAATTTTTCGATTATTTTCAAGAACTAAATCTTGTCAGCAGTGATGATTTGTGCTTAGGTCCAAACACTGTTTCACTTTCGGTTTGCCAGAGTAACTGCATAGGAGAGTTGATTAAAAACAACTCCCAAAAATCACGATGCCAATGTTTGTGTAGCGTAAAAACGGTTTCTAAAGCGCGGCAACAAAATGTAATTATAGTCTAAAGCGAATTAGGTAAGACACATGGATAAAGACCGCATCGTGCAATGCAGGGATGAAGGGAGGGCTCTTGTGTTTTCAATTCTATATTATACTGATTTTTCCTGCCAATTTTATTCTTACTTCGCCTATGTGTAAATGTAACGTCATAATTTCACGCGTCATTATTGCAGTGATCATTAATTATAGTAAAGTCTAAAGCGTATCATCTTATCATCTTTGAACTAGATTCACGTTGTGCCATGGTGACGTCGCGTTTTGCTGACGTCAGATTGATACACACGTCTCAGCCTACCTTATGTTTTTAATACCCATCTGGTTGAGGACAGCCTGGTAGTTTTTGGCTGGAAAAGACCCAGTGGACAGCTGCGCCTGATACTCATCGTATTCACACTCCGTGGGGCAGAGACACTGTCCCTGGGCGGTTCCGTTCTGGTCAAAGCGCTCTGATGAAAATAAAATGGTCGTGAAAGCGTGTTGTTTTCTTTGACATGCGAATCCACCCCCTCCGCATCAAATGAGTTTTGAAAGGTAGTATAAATTTATTCATTTTACAAGTGAAACCACAAAATATGATGTTTTTAATACACGTCTTACTGATAAATACTCTTGAAAATGCACAATTGAACTGGAAAATTTATTTGCAGCCAATGCTATCGATAAGATTGATATATCTTATGTGACATCGCATGATAAAACTTAATTGCACATATCAATGTGGGCGATGGATGCGTATGTATTTCTATTAAAAAAACTATTAGATGAATAGTGTTTGCCATGTTTTAAAAAACACACGGGAAATCGCACTTTTGAATAGCTTGAAGAATCATCAATGCTCTTTCTTTCATAAATACATTTTTATAGGGGTTGTTTTTGGTGAAAACTAGTGTTGGTTATTAAAATGCCGCATGGTTGAAAACCTCGTTAATTTGCAATCCATCAGGTAATTTCAAAACTTTTAAAAATAGTTTTTTTAAAACAAAGTTTAGGTTATTTAATGAATTATCCTCAACAACCTTTATCCTCTTACTAACAAAAGCCTTACAAAGCATTCATCTATGAAATAGAGTCGTAAATAAATTCACGAGTTATCTGTGTATTGACAAAATTGCATTAGAACAGTTAAACAGTATGCAATGAATTATACATCGTATAATGTAAAACGCTAAAAGTGAATTGAGCAGAAACTCTTTATTTGAAGATATAAAACGTGGGTTAATGTAGAAAATAAGCGTGCGTGAATTCAACCGAAACTAACAGTCTCGATTGAAGTTATCATTTTGTAAGTTCTGTGGTCGATACGACGACCTTGTCAGGAAATACAACATTCCACTGGGTAGCATGATGACTGATGATTTTCATACTGATTGTTAGACCATAATCATCTATTTTTTTACGGGTTTTTTCCCCTATTACAACAAAGAGCACATGGCGGATATGACCGGTCAGCAGAGGATGCTCAATCCTCCATAGCACCTGATCCTACCTCTATTCCTTTTAGGTCAATTGTTGCTCTGCAACTGTGTATTATTTTTCCTTTGGATTTTGATTTTGAACACTCTTTGTTAACACTACACGTCAATTTTTTCAATGTTAAGTTAACCGCTTAACTTCCTGAATGCCATCCATATGCAGCAAAACTGGCAAACAAAACATGATAAAACTATTGACTCGGTATAAGGTCAATACCTAATTAATTTATATTTTTACAGACACAAATGATGGCCAATCTGATGGCAAGAACAAATTTTCTATCTGAAGGTCCAACAACTCATTCTTTGCCTTCATACCCAGTCCAAAATTGTTTTCTTGAACCCTTCACATATAATTTCCAGTAGTAAACATGCAGCTATTCATGAAAACTGAGACTATTTCCATGTTACAAAACTTTGACGATGTTGATATTGGTATGGAAAAACCATTATGTTGGACTGGCAAACTAGTCAACTTTCGTTTTGTTTGACTTTTTAATTGGTTAAAGCTATTGAAGAATATTTGTACAAATATAATTACAATCTTTGGTCTAATGCAAATATATCTTACTTACCTGAGCCCGTTAGAATACAGAAAAAAAAAGAAAAAAATAATCTTTATTAAACAATTCACCGTGTATACTTTTATTACTTACCACTTTCAACTTTGTAACATTCTGTTAATTTTACAAGGGAGCATATTGTTTCATTTCCTAATAAAAATAGAAAAATAATAAGCATTAAATATATATCAAACCATCAACTAATTAGATTTAAGATTTATGAACGTATAAATTTAGCATTAACGCCAATCAATGTTAGAAAAGAGAATAACAAAAACATGAAATAAATCAATAAATACAAGTTATTCTTTTAAAAAACCAGGATAAATACTTAATAGTGCATTTTCGTAAAACCAGTAACTCTTATCGAAAAAAAGGTATAGATAAACGATTAGAATTAGGGAAGGTTTTAAAATCATAGAATCTCTTGTTTAGCTTGCAGTTAGCAATCTTCACACACCTAGACAATAATCAATTTACCTAACATTTGTTGTAGATTTATTTCAAATGCTATTTCTAATATTCAAAAGCAGTAAACGACTCTAGATTATTATTTATTGTGTCAACTTATGAATATATTTAAACTAACAAAATTATCTAATTAATATACTGATTAAGAATGAGAACCTTTATCATTAGGTGACCGACATCCACAAAGTCGGATCACGTGGTTTTGTTTACACTCCATTCGACATGCGGTTTTACTGTAAACGTCATAGTAATGTAGTGGATTCTTGTAATCCAGAGATTTTGTATCCACACAAAACTGGTCCCCATTCATTTTGAAAGGACTAGGCAAATATCGATACTGCAAAAGAATAGACGATATTTCTTGTGATTTTTTTCATTGATAATTTTGATTTTTATTTATTTAGTTTTATTTGGTATAAATAGTTATCATATAAATATGAACTGCAAGTTACTTTTCTTTATCAGTTAACGTAATGAACTGTAACTAGTGAGTGACGAAGGTGAAATTAAATGTACATAAAAGGATCGTTTTCATAACCATAGTTTCAAGGTCATAAAAGTTAGACGAGTTCTATTTTGAGTCTCAAATTTAAAAATTAAGCACAACATGAAATATCAAGACAGAGTGAAATGCTGAGTCTTTTATATAGACTGGCTCCAAACTCTTTAAAACACCATTCGGAATATTTAATAGACAACGAAACTTAAATTTAGAACAGCAGTCCTTAAAACAATCTTTAATAAGAAGTTATGTTACCTCCGTTTTATAAATCGAAGCGAACGTCGAGAAGCCAGGTGATACGAAAAAGCCTTTGTCAATCACATCGGGCTCGTCATTTTGATCGTGGATAATCACCTGTGAATATCAATAAAAAAATCAATCGACATATCAGTCTATCAAAAATCTATTAAATAATATCTCTTATTATTACAAAATAATATCCCATATTCCTATTTGCATTATTTAATATGACATATTTTTATATATGCCTTTTATACATAATGTTAACATTTTCCAGTGACTTTGTCTATGATAACACCACGATTCAATTTTGTACTGTGCAGTCCAATAAAATCAAATAACAAATTCTTAAGGCGAAACCAGAGACATAAATAACAATTTATGTCTCTGGCGAAACGATGTTTGCATAATTGATATTCTTATATTTAATCGTACAATTGCAGAATATTATGTAAAAATAAGTAGTAACGAATCATTCTTTACATATTATCAGATGATAATTCCGATCGAGGTGTGATTAAATCTATCATAAAGTCATTGAGGGGTTATTGAATTTGATCACGTGTCGGCTGAATTAATAACAACATAATACAATAAAGAATAACTCATTGTTCCATTAGTAGATAAATAGGCGTTTTTGAGATGTTGCCTTGTAAACGACATTATGATTTAATGAAATGGTATATGTCCAAAAGGAAACCTTCGTTTTCATGTCAACATGTATCTTCCTTACTAGTTCAACTGTTTTTCGCAAATAGGTATGCGAATTTGTTATGAAATTTTACAAAATTTGACCAGCTTATTTTATTGTTAACTGGTTGATTTTTTCAAATGAATAATTGTCTAAGTATCAAATTGGTTTCACAAAATCAATTAATGACAACTTAATGTTACGCGCTTGACATATACTTCAAAGAGATATCGAATGCAGTTAAATCAATATTGTTTCCGCAGTGCATTGCAGGTAAACTCTTTAATAAAGTTAAAAGCTATATTATCCAAATAGAGTGGCTTTGAGCTTTATAATTAAAAGGTAATGATCGTTTGAAAAGCATTTCATAATTTAGGAATGGTGATTGAAAAGAATTCTAATGGTTTTGTCGGTTATGAAATTCAGTCATACGTGCGGTAATGTAAATTACGATGCATGCAGAATGTTGAAATAGTGTTAATTGCTTTCCGGTATGACAAAGATGATTAGTTTTCAATGAATTAGTTGAAATCAATCAAACGCTATATCAAATCAACAATGATATCAAATGATATCGAACTAACAGAGAGCTAAGGTAATCACGTGCAATGATGGGGAATTGATATGTTTACTCACACTTGTATTCAGTTCATGTCAATCATAAAAGTCATTAAGAATTTAATGACTGTGCAATTTAGTGCGTGAATACCGATTTATTTGTTTGGGACTCTCTCTCTCTCTCTCTCTCTCTCTCTCTCTCTCTCTCTCTCTCTCTCTCTCTCTCTCTCTGATGAAATTATTTACCTTTACACCAGCTGCCATTACGTCATTAAACACATAGTTGCTCTGATTAACAATCAGGTACAATAGCAAACCTGACGTACTTCCAGTTCGTGACGTCATAATGTGGCCATTCTTACCGACGTATTTTCGACTGTTGAAAGTGTAGCATACACCAACTTGGGTAACAATGGGTTCTATGCTGCTTTCACAATCTCTGTCCTTTCCATCAAATTTACAAAACAAGAAGAGATCTTCAATTTGATTGGCTGTATCATTTACCCAGGATGCATTTAGCGGAAGTTGATACTTAGAGTATTCTGATTTGCTCAAATTCAAAGGTGGGTACATCCAACCAATAACGCTCTGTGACAAGAAAAAGTATTCAAGATGAAGAATGTCGGGCAGAGATCCTTTTTTCAACGGTGACGCGCTGCACAAAGTAACGGCGGGAAACTTAACGGATGTTTCGGTTTGCACATGCGTGTTGATAATAGTAGGGTACTTGAAGTAATTGCTGACTTGTTCGTAGGTTATGTAGATCAGAAAGCAGCCCATAGCAATCAATGCTGCAGCCCAAATGCAACTGAAATAATGAGGAAAATAAAAAAATTTCATTAAAAAAAACACGTTTATATTCAAAACTCAAATGGGTAGAGTACAATGATATAAAACATAAGTGGAACAAATACCAATTTTATATTTTAACTAGGTCTGACGTTGCAATGAGATGGAAATGAAAATAAAAGATAAATAGTTCTGCACATTGCTGAGCTTCAAAGGTTGACTTACTAAGCAGATAAATCTTGAGCTTTTCTATTGATTACATCAAATAAACATTGAGTGATATTTGAGTTAATATACATTTTGGAATCCTCTGTATACTCTATATTACCAGCGCAGTCTATGACGCTGCCTTAGATTTGCATTCTTCAGTCCATGCATCGTTGTATTGTCCCGGAAGTCGCTCCACAAAACCTGAATGTTGTCGTTGTCCACTTGCTTCCCCTTCCAATCCACATCATTTTCAGCGTCACACACTACTTCCGGATCAGGAAGTTTGATTTTCTCACTTTCGGTTACATTGAATACGCTAGGTTCGGTCTTTTTCTTGATAGTTTGTTTCCTGTTTAATGGCTTTATTGACGGCTTGACGAGAATGGTTTTCATTTCCTTTTCTTTTTAGGGAAACAATTTGCGCCTGTTGATTTTGTATAGATTTATTTCATAAAACACCAGCAAAACTTTTCATTGCACCATAAAATTTCATAAACACAAAATAATGAAAAATATGCAGTCTTTATACATGTAACTTCCTATCTCTCAGATTTTATCGAGTCATCCTTGGTTTTTTTCCTCTGTATACTTTATTATGAATGTATACTGTATACTTTATTATGATTAAACACCACACAAAAAACATGTTGGGAATTTGTTCTCACTCTCATGTGTCAATGAAATTAATTTGCATACACAAATAAATATTTACTTTACACTGATATAACCGTTAAATGAATAGTTAACAATAAAAACCTCAAACAGGTTTTTTTTTAATTGTACCCGGTATTTTGTAAATTTTCTGAGAGACAGGTAATACATGTAACATATATTATCTACATTGTTATGCGTAAAAAAAATAAAGGAGTTATTTTGCCTACCTTAATTCGATCCCGATCCGTATCAATTTCGTGCCCGGTGAATTACTTGACGTATATATAGGGAACACCCTATCCACTTATTGAAAATGTGACGGTTATTCAAACACTTTCGCTATCGACCCAAAAGCTTAGTTGATATTTGATTCTCATTAACGATTTTTTTTTTGTTGAGAAAAATAAAGTCTCATTTGGTCTTTAAAGTTTTTTTCTCTTAATAAAAGAATAGTTTAATGAACCTTAAAAAACGATGTTTTGCAATAGTGGTGTGGATTCTTGGACAAATTAACATTGAATTCATTATTGAAATAATCATTGATAGTATTTATAGTCTATCCCAATGTATTGTTTCCGTCATTTTTTGATGATTTCTAAGAAAAATACACATACTTATGAAAGAAGTACAGTTGAAATCGATGAAATGGAAAATATCTAAGATATCTTCATTGACAAATTATCCCTTTTCACTCATAAAGTTTCGCAGGAACGAAAACAAATTTCTTATGGAGATTTATAATGGGAAATGTTTACTCTTTTCTCCATTTGGAAGTACTCGGGACATCTCGCACAATTTTTCAACGTTATCATCCGGGCTTATTAATGGCTGATACAATGCAAAATCTCCGTAGACTTTTTATTTTGGAATGTGTATTGAAACCTGAAGCCGGTGGGGGGGGGGGGGGGGGGTTTCAAAACAGATAATCGGGACATTTTTCATATGAGTGGATGAACGTAGTTTGATTACAAAGGTATTTATTATTATCGAAAAATCAAGCGAAAAGTGGTGGAAGCAAAAACTCGGGACAGATTATAATTAAGGGGATATAGAAGGCACTGGCATGATCATTCTAAAATTGCATTAGTGTAAATCACATATCAAAATAATAACCGTTTTAATTTCAAGATCAAGGTTTCTAAAACTTGTTAAATGAATAGGTTAAATGATGCGTCGGAACGATTGTTTGTCTGTAATGTGTCGGGAAATTAGTTTAAATATAGTCAGGGAGAGAACTAGTGTTTTGAACGATCATTTTCAATAGAGATGATCGTATGGCACACACTGCAAAAATATTGAAGTATGCATATGCTTATGGGAATTTAAAGACTGTTGATTTTATTTTCAGTTGTTTACCTCTTCAGAAGCCATTACAAATATTAAAGTTTTGATAAACAAAAAAGGTTTTGCGTTATTTGGGTTTTTTTTTTGGTAAATTGCTGCATCAACAGCATGGGACTGCAACTGCATAAGCAGCCTCCGAGTCATAGAGCCACTAAAGCATTTTCTGTATTGAGAATATCAAAAAATATAGATTATTATCTATTTTATCTAGAACATTTTATAACTTTATAGACTGACGTATGTCAAATTGAAGGTAATAGGATTTGTGAAACAAATGTTGCTAAACACTATCCTGCAGAAAAATGTTTTACTTTCATTGTACGCGAAACAGTTCTGAGGTGTAAGCGTCAAATATTGAGTAAAATTGGTGTTATAATTTATAATATATTAGTTCTGTCATGTATTAAATACACACTTGTTAACTAAACATTGGTTTTAATTTTTTCATGCATCTTACATTACAACTTTTTAAGCATGTACCTATAAACATAAATTTTAAGCAAAGTCATATCATGATCCAAGATAATACAGATGTCTCCACTTATCAAAATAATATTATCATTTTTTTTATTATAACAATGAGACAATGGCTAAATAAAAGCTTCAGTTATAAAAATGTCAAGGTTTTTTAAAGATTCGGCGGTACATTCGTCTCCCGACGACCATTGAGGACAAGAGAATGAACTCAATGAGTTCAGTGAGGGTCAGCAGGCTGGCACCCAGAAACAAACCCATCTGTCCTCCCAACAAACCTACAATAAACTCAACAAAAAACTAATTTTAAGTAAATAAATGAAGGAAAAAAACAACGCATAAGATATTTAAAATTTAAGTAAGGTAAAATCCCTTAACAGACATGCATGTACAATCACAAAGGGAAAAATATAATGCTGGAAGTCACTTAATACATAAGATGGTGTCTAATGTACTTTTAGCTGTTAACTATGGCAATAGAAAGCAAAATAGTTTAAAGGCTATAACGAAACAATGAGAGGAGGTATATTGTTGTTGTAAATCGTTTGTAATGCACTTTAAAATATGATTTATTTCTAAAATCTATATTTAAGTTGCCGGGAATCAAAGATCGTTTAAGCCAAAATAAGTTGGTTTTTCAAATTGTGGGTTAAAAGGAAAAAAAGTATAAGTTGTATCGTTATTGTGGACCACGTTTGTTACTGACTCTCAGATAATTATAAGTGTCCTTTACCAGAGGACTCATAAGTGATACATTTATTTTACAAGAAAGATGAACTGCAAAATTCCTTGTAAGAGTGGGCTTATATTTTGTCCAATTTTACACAGTCGAACTTTTTAAATTCTTATTCTCACATTTTGATTTGTCTTTGAAAATCTCTGTTGCACTTTTTACTTGCAATGTTTTGTTGCTACATATATTCGATTTTAAACGTTTTCTCCCTTTCTTCCATAGAGGTTTGAGCAAATTTTGACGCAACAATGTGACGTCAATTCAAAGGACAACTACTATAATTTAAAGCAATTTCAAGGGCAACTACTCTAATTCTGAAATGAGGAGATGAGTATTCGCGGTGTCGGCCACATTACCGAAAAAAAATTCTCAACAGGTGGATATAGATATACATCTGGCAGTCACGTGCCATGTTTAAACCATTGAAAACGTGACATTTTAGTCCTGGGAAAACAAACTGACATATTCAAACATGCATTTGATTTTTACATAAATTATCCAGTTAAACAGATTGATTGCTTCATTATTTTTTTTACTTTTTACTTTTTAAGAGAATGATACATAAAATACGAATAATTCTAGTATATGGAAAACTCATTTAGCGGGGTGTGCGGCCATCTTGTACATTTGAGGATACGAATGTAAACATTTATTGAACTGGCTTGTTTCTGCCCGAAACTGGCAAAAATGATGCCAAAAGACACAAAAGCAATAGATATGAAATTCTACATGTGGTTCTGCATGCAAATTATGCATACAAGAACAGGACAATGCCTTTTTATTGTTTACAATCTTATCATCAAATGTACGAAATGGCCTTACACCTCCCTTAAGTTATATTGGGCATGAAGTTGCAGTTAAATATATGTTTAGAATTCTTTCAAATTCACAAAACGAAAACATGACCCACCAAGGATGTCTTCAAGGCTGTACTCAGGTTTTTGTTCTACTTTCAAAACGCCAAGGGATTCAAAATAAATAGCAAGTTCCAGGAATACTTCTCTGCAATACAAGTAATGTATTTTTACTTTCAAAGAAAACTTAATGCTGATTTCTCTATCTGAAGGAAACATGTTAAATTTGAAGAAATATTATATATATATATTTATTAATTTATTTATTTATTTATATAAGAATGCTTATGTGCTAGTATGTGTATTTCAAATTTCAAAGTCTTGAAGAAAATATGTGCTACAGAATAACATCTGATAAAACTAGAAAAGTTTTAACAAAAAGTACATGAAAAAAACATCCCTCTTTTTTCAAAATCTTTCTCAGACATTTTCTTGAAATTCATTTACTAGGATTATTCATGTCTCTATCACAGTCCTCAATGAACTATAACATAATTATCTTATGTCTCTTATTTCGCAAATTGTGTCTACCTCTTCTGAACTGATTATGGATGATTCATCTTTCTTATTTCTTCGAAAATATACAAATGATGTACGATATGACGTCTCATCATCCTGACGTCCGATTGTAACACCTGCAACACACGTCATAGCCTACCTTATGTTTGTAATACCCGTCTCGTTGAATATAAAGTCATAGTTTTTGGCGGGAAAATAACCAGTGGACAGGCGCGCTTGGTACTCATTGTACTCACATTCCGTGGGACAGGGACACATCTTCTGGACAGTTCCGTTCTGGTCAAATCGTTCTGTAAATAATTCGTAATTTTTGTGGCTGTAGCGTTATCCGTATATACGCAAGTTATACTGAGTAAACCATACTTAGATGAAATATACCGTGTTTAATAATAGAAAATTTTCTGCGCGATGGTCATTTTTCCATTATTTTAGGTCGGCGGCTAAGCTTAATTGCTTGACATAGTTTTGCTTCTTTGGTAACAACGCAGTTGGAATGCCTCTGTTAGTATTAAAGTGCCTACAATTAACTGTACAAGTTCCGGTAGAAATAAGAAAAATCTTTTTGACAATGTATGCTGTATATTACGTTTAACTTACCACTTTCAACTTTGTAGCATTCTTTCCATTTAAAGAGGGAGCATATTGTATAATTTCCTATGGAAAAATTATAAAGAATCATTATTAAACATCACAAGCCACGTCATCCACGAATAAGACGTTTTACATACCAGAGCCATTTTAACAAGACCTTGGACTTTCGGTATGATTTAACTATATATTTCTTGAATAAAAACAAGTTCAACAAAATCCTGGTTTTGAGTATAATAGTCTTAACTCAAAAGCCAGAAAATCCATGACAATTTCAAAAGGTCATAGCCGAGAGGCCAGCAATGAAATAAACAACTACCTAAAGTTCAAGCTCTTACTAGAATAATTCTATCTAGCAAATAAATATGCAACAATATTGTAAACCAATTTTCATTCGTGTGGGAGAAATATTCGCGAGGTTCGGGAATATATCTTCGTCGCAAAATATTTCTGGCCGCGAACTGGTTTTTTTTTTGCATAGATGTAATATCAAAACGAGTGTGGATAAAGTGTTGGCGCGAAATATAGTTATTGCGAACCAGCACACCCCCAGAAAATCTCGAAAAAAACAGTCGCGAAGGTTAGTTTACAGTACTTCATAATCAAATAAGATGAATATACAGTTTAGATATATATGAATTGGGGATAAGAATGCATTCTCGTTAATATTTAACCATGCAGGTTTTTATACTGAAGAGGTATAATTTTATCCCAAAAAGATGGAAAGTGTTAAAACTATAGACTGAAGATTTCCACTCACTGAATACAAATATGTGAGTACTATAAAATTAACAAGGCCTAAAACTCGACATCAATATTTCCTGATCTTGAACGGAATTACCTTTAAGTTAATATCGAACCAAATCTGATTTTAAATGATATTCTTTATTTCCTTAACCCGATGATTGGTTATTAAAAACAAATAAGTAAATTAAAATGTTTCTGACTCCGCCCGACATAAAACAGTCAAAATGACGAAAGTTGCAACGCCTTGTTGATTGAGACTTACAGAAATTCTATTTTTTGATAGGCTGATTTTTTTAGAACATTCACCGTATACAACCCTTAACGCGGGGAAGTCGACAAAAGTATTGGGAAGTCGAAAACAAAGTATGGGAGAATCGATTTTCTCCGTTTCAGAGGTCATGCCTTTTGTATGTATTTATAACAAGTATTTTCAAATATATATTTGTACCATATGGAAGACAGCGGTTGTCAAACTTTGTGATGGTCACTTGCCCACGAATTCTATGCGTCTAGAAGGCTCAAACACTTCGAAACTATTTGGTAGATTTTAAAGCAGGTGACCAAAAAAAATAATCATGATTTTTAAACTATATGACGTTAGGAGTTGTATACGGTGAAATTTATATATCGTAAAACCTTTATCATAAGGCGACCGACATCCACAAAGTCGGATCACGTGGTTTTGTTTACATTCCCTCATACATGCTGTCTTGCTGTATATGTCATAGTATTGCAGTGGATTCTTGTAATCCGGAGATTTTGTATCCACACAAAACTGGTCCCCATTCATTTTGTAAGGACTAGGCAAATATTGATACTGTAATAAAATTGTTATTTCTTCTGACTTTTTTCCTAGATAAATGGTTGTAAATTTAAAACGCATAATCTTCTTCCACAATTATATTAAATTATTTATAAATACATGAATATATCATCATATATGAATAACGCACTGTCTTTGTATACGCACTTTTCATCATTTTTGTTCGCAATACTTTTCGAACATACCTTCATAACTTTTCATCAATTTTGATAACCGAACGAAAGTACATTTCATTTAAATCCCCAATCTACCATCGATCTACTATCCGTTAGCAGCTTAGGCATTCGCACGCGCGCGCGCACACACACACACACACACACACACACACACACACACATATATATATATATATATATATATATATATATATATATATATATATATATATATATATATATATATATATATATATATATATATATAATATTATTACCTCCGTCTTATGAATAGACGCAAACGTTGAGAATCCCGGGGAAACGAAGAAGCCTTTGTCAATAACATCGGGCTCGTCATTCTGGTCGTGAATAATCACCTTAAAATATCAACATTGATCAATCAAAATCTCTCTCTCTCTCTCTCTCTCTCTCTCTCTTTCTCGATCTCGATCTTTCTCTCTCTCTCTCTCTCTCTCTCTCTCTCTCTCTCTCTCTCTCTCTCTCTCTCTCTCTCTCTCTCTCTCTCTCTCTCTCTCTGTGGTAACACTACTTACCTTGACACCTGCTGTCATGATGCCATTATATACATAGTTGTTCTGATTTACCATCAGGTACAATAGCAAACCTGACGTACTTCCTGTTTGTGACGTCATGATTTGACCATTCTTACTGACGTAATTTCGACTGTTGAAAGTGTAGCATACGCCTACTGGAGTAATGATGGCCTCTATGTCGTTGTTACAAATTCTGTCTTTTCCATCAAATTTACAAGCCAGGAAGAGATCTTCAATTTGATTGGCTGTATCTTTTACCCAGGATGCATTTATCGGAAGATGATACTTGGCGTACTCTGGTACGCTTAAATTCAACTTTGGGTGTAGCACAGTCGAAGCAAGGATGCTATGTGACAAAAAGAAATATTCAAGATCGGGGATGTCGGGAAGAGCTTGTTTTTTCAGTGGCGAGGCACTGCAAAAAGTAACAGCAGGAAACTTAACAGAAGTTCTAGTCTGCACATGCGTATTAAGGATGGTAGGGTACTTGAAGTAGATATTAACTTGCTCGTATGTTGTATAGAACAGAGAACAGGCCATAGCAACAAATGCCGCAGCCCAAATGCAACTGAAATAATGAGAGAAAACAAATTAAATAACAATTTATATTGTACATGTGAAAACTTACTTGCGACAATAAAATGTGTGGTGGACAAAAACATTTGATATTCACTTGTCTTGTCCACATGCATTTTTTGTAATGTAAACACATTCCAATCATATATTATGAGCTTAGATATGACTGTTTAAAGTCATAACCAATTTTTAGTCAAGTACAACTTTCAAGTACAACTTCAAAGATTTTTTTCTATATCTTCTTAAAAAGCTGTTTAAAAAAAGAGAAGCCAGACGCGGCTTACCTTCCTTATATTCACATTTTTTTCTTTAGTTGCCCCTATCTTCGCAATGCTAGTATCAAAATTTCCACTACGTAATTCAGTAATTGTATAATTTTCTTTCCTTTTATATAATACTATGACTTTATCATAAACATTCAAATGCATTTTGCATGCGATAAGTAAGGAATATTCAAAATATTCTTAATCCAAAGTCAGTCTGGTAAAGTACCCTGACTTTTTTTGGATTTTTTCCCCCTTTTTTTTTGGCATAAACATGTTAATATGCAGAAAAGGGAAATTATTTTTCATGGAAATTAATCTAAAATTGAGAAATGTCTTCTGTGTCCTTAATGTAGTATAAAATGGCTATGATTTTAAAATCATAAAAATTAAACAACAGGTGATATTTGACATTTAGTATATATTTAGTATATATTTAGTATATATATATATATATATATATATATATATATATATATATATATATATATATATATATATATATATATATATATTACCAGCGCAATCGATGACGCTGCTTTAGATTTGCATTCTTCAGTCCATGCATAGTTGTATTGTCCCGGAAGTTGCTCCACAGAACCTGAATGTTGTCGTCATCAATATTCTTCTGCTTCCGGTTTACGTCATTGTCAGAGTCACACACTTCTTCCGGACTAGTAACATTGGTTTTCACACTTCTGGTTATGTTGAATACGCTTTTTTCGGACTTTTTTGAGATAGTCCAGTCCCTGTGTAAGGGGTTCGATGAGGGTTTCACAAAAATCGTATTCATGTTTTCCTTTTATTAAGAAGATAAAAAGAAATTGCGCATATTTATATATTGAGTCATTAAATTTAAAATGTGATTTTTGTGTTACACATAAAATTGCAAGCACTGGTGCACAAAAAATATTATTTTGAGAATGCAATCAATCCGCTACTATGTTAGCCTCTTTGAGAAGAAGATATAGGAAAAATTAGTCAAGCAACTTCAAAGCTTAATATTTGGATTTTTTCTCTACTGAACGGCCAAAAATATCATATTTAGAGGTTTAAGATTATTCAAATATCTGATGGTAACGCGGCTGATCACTCAACCTCTTCAATATCAAATATTTTAAAAATATTGAAATACGTAGGACAACCAAAGGATAAATAATTTATCGTTAAATTTTCCAAATACCGTCTTTTTCCTATATTAAATTACAATGGAAATACATTGTAACAAGAAGAAAACTGTTATCTCACAATCAAATGTTTTGTTGTATTTTTTTACACTTCAATAAATTATTAAGAATGAAAACTATAATAAACGTAAATGCAAGTATGTATGCTGTGAAATCGCTTTCCACTGACTGGTTTTAAATTTGCGTTTTCTAAAACATTAAGAGGGCTCGATAGACACGACAATTTCTAGACTAAATTAACCTTCATGAGACGAAGAGCTCTGTATGATGATATAGGAAACAATCAATTTTTTTATTCTTTTATTACTTTACAATACAATTATTAATTGGCAAAAACATCATATTTAGAAAACTGCTAGGTAGATCTGAATGGTAATTTTTTGACCTTCCGACCTCATTAGCTAGAGACTTTTTTTTTTCAAATGTCGAGCCGCCCCACACCCCCCTGTATATTAATTGTTATTTTTCAGGTATACATAGGTAAAGCCGTATTAATCCATATCATTGATTATACCCGTATTGAAAAACAAAGTGCATAAAATTTCTTACCTCAGTTCGACCCAGATCTGTATCATTCAGTTAAGTCTCGCTATTTGCCAGCCGTAAACTACGGTACAAAATATTCACTGGTATTAACTGTTAGAGGATAATTAAAACACTTGAAACATTGACCCAAAAGCTCAGATGATGTTTGAATGTCATCACAGATATGTACTGTTGAAAAATAACCGTATTGAATTGTGAAGTATGCTCTTGGGAGGATTTTTTACAATTTTGTCTTAAGAAGAGAATAGTTCAACGTGAAAAAATCAATGTTTTACGACTATAATAATTTATATAAGGTATTTGCACAAATATGCATTTGGTCATTACATTAATTGCTATTACAATTTACAACTACCTAATGGGGTTTGGAGTACTGGCTTTTTAATTTGCATGGAAATGCATGACAAAACATCATGATAAAAAACTAGAACTGGCCTTATGGGACTAATATCTGCGCAAGGGTAGAGTTAAATGAGGCATTTTGCAACACATGAGTTTTCTAGTTTTTTGGTAGCGCGTAGTAAACAACAAAAAACAACACTAGTATGTCAACATTTAAATGAAAGAGTGTTTTTAAAGTGTTATGGATTGATTTGTCATAATTTAATTTTTATAGGCAAAACATGCAATTTTCATGTGAATTTCGCATAAGTTTTATATGAATTTGACACAAATATCTATCTAGTAATGAAAAACATACAGCAAAAAAAATTCGCATGAAAATTGTAAAATTTTCACGCGAATATGATAATAACATATTCGCATGATATTCGCACGAGAAACTATTTGTCTGATTTTCTCATGATTATTGCATGATTTTCATGCGAAAAGGGAATCGCATGAAAATCTTGCGAGACACTTTTCCCTGTCATTTGAAAAAAAATAATTTTCAATTCGTTTATTTTTAGATCTGATTAAAACATTCATTTCCCAGTAATCCTTTTCTCACTGGTTATGATATACTATATTTAGTTCAAATTTCAGCGTTCCGCATTCTGACATTCTTTAACCGTCACATCGGGTTACAGTGTTTTTTCTAATTAATTAATATGTTTCTAATTTGATTCAGCAGGTCATTATCTACAAAAGCAAAATTTGTTCTACTTATGGGCTTATCAGATGCATCACATCCATTTAAATCTTTGTGTTAATGTTTGTCAAACCATTAATCTTTTTTATCCATTATTGATTTCCGTATGAAAGGGCTTTAACTTATGTAGTTTACTTTACGTATGACCATCACCTCCATCTTTCGATACATAATACAATGTATATAAACAAAGCAAGACATGGCATATGTAGTAGAGTCAAGTATATGGCATTCCTACTAGCTCTGACTAGCGGGTTAACCCTTTAGCTCGATCGGTAGAGTGCTGGACTGGCGTGCCAGAGGACCTGGGTTCAAGCCCTAGCAGAGGCAAAAAGTGTCTCTGTTACATTTGGCGCCCAACGTGGGGCCTGGGTATTCTCTGGCGGGTGAGAGAGATTGTTTCCAGAACTTTGCCCCACAGGCATTGGCACTCCAGGAGAGTCGGGACGCCTCTTTCCTCGGAGGGAGACAATGTGGTAGAGTCAAGTATATGGCATTCCTACTAGCTCTTGCTAGCGGGTTAACCCTCTAGCTCGATCGGTAGAGTGCTGGACTGGCGTGCCAGAGGACCTGGGTTCAAGCCCTAGCAGAGGCAAAAAGTATCTCTGTTACATATATGTTGCTCTTTGCCACCAGCGTGACTTTAATTGTTACATAACATTGTAACGCATTGCGTAAAATTATATAAAATTATATCACGTAATACTACAATTGAATTATGTCACAATTCTGCATTTGATCTTAATATTATCACCGTGCAAAATTCACTGTTTAATTATAACTTCATTTTGGACTTTTCTTTTTAAATTCAACATCTGTTTCGTAATATTTTCTCACCATTTATTTCTTACAAAGTTATTTATTTAGTGATTGACACTTTTCGGACTCTTAATGTGATTCCAAAGAGACAGAGTGCCATGTCCTCAAGGACTGTTAATCTCTTAAAACAACAATGTGCAATTATCAGTTTTTCATTTCTTGGACATCAAAGACTCATTGAGTTTATTTAATTATTTCATATCTGTGAACCTTTTACTCAGCTTACTTATGTATGTCATCACTTGTCAATTTATACCTATTGTTCAGATTCTTATAAATAGTTATGTACAATTGTCAATCGGCAGTCTGGAGTACGGCGTCTAGCCTCGGCCACGTCCGACTCACCCAGAGTCTTGAGTCCGGAGGCCACTACTGGCCATATCCGACTTGTTTGTAATATGTCTGCTTGTTAAATTGTTATACTGTTGCCATCGTTGATTCGCGTCCAATAAATTCGGAATCCTGCATCAATTGCCTGTTTATTTCTCTGGAACTGTATACGGGTGGACCTTCGGGAATACGGCAAACCTACCCTTCGTTTTTACCTTACGGCCTACAACGCACCACAACCTTATACCTTACACCCTTTACGCCAACATTCCCTCACCCCGTCCGTACTGCACACGGCGGATACAGCTCCAGGAGAATTTCTCTAGCACCGTAAAATCTACGCGGTCACAATTGGTGATGAATCCTAAGGGTAACAACAACGCCCGGGGCTGCTGCATATATTTTGCAGTAGTCAGATCCTGGACCTCTTCAGCCAGCGAGTTTTCCCATTGAACATCAACTCAGTCTCAACGTAACAACGATGGACAACAAAAGTTCCAGCCGCCATGGACTATGCAGACAGTTTTCTCTGTTCATCACCAGGAAACAACGGTCAACTGTAGAAACTTCAGCTGTCCTCAAACGTCCGTCACCGGTGGAAGAAAATCAAAGAACAGAGGAAGAAATGTGATATTCCATTCAAAACACGAGGACGTGTTTTTCCCGGAGCGGTGGGAAACTATCACCGTGCAAAATTCACTGTTTAATTATAACTTCATTTTGGACTTTTCTTTTTAAATTCAACATCTGTTTCGTAATATTTTCTCACCATTTATTTCTTACAAAGTTATTTATTTAGTGATTGACACTTTTCGGACTCTTAATGTGATTCCAAAGAGACAGAGTGCCATGTCCTCAAGGACTGTTAATCTCTTAAAACAACAATGTGCAATTATCAGTTTTTCATTTCTTGGACATCAAAGACTCATTGAGTTTATTTAATTATTTCATATCTGTGAACCTTTCACTCAGCTTACTTATGTATGTCATCACTTGTCAATTTATACCTATTGTTCAGATTCTTATAAATAGTTATGTACAATTGTCAATCGGCAGTCTGGAGTACGGCGTCTAGCCTCGGCCACGTCCGACTCACCCAGAGTCTTGAGTCCAGAGGCCACTACTGGCCATATCCGACTTGTTTGTAATATGTCTGCTTGTTAAATTGTTATACTGTTGCCATCGTTGATTCGCGTCCAATAAATTCGGAATCCTGCATCAATTGCCTGTTTATTTCTCTGGAACTGTATACGGGTGGACCTTCGGGAATACGGCAAACCTACCCTTCGTTTTTACCTTACGGCCTACAACGCACCACAACCTTATACCTTACACCCTTTACGCCAACATTCCCTCACCCCGTCCGTACTGCACACGGCGGATACAGCTCCAGGAGAATTTCTCTAGCACCGTAAAATCTACGCGGTCACAATATGATGTAACTATAATTTATTTCCGAATTGTGATTTATAATAATATACAAATATGAATTTAATTTATTGGCTGTATTGAGAAACTGAAATCGAAAATTGGTTACGTAATATCGTCAAACAAATTCCTTGTGGTCTGTGTTAATGTTTGTCGAACCATAAATCATATTTATCTAAAATTTGTAAACAATCTTTGAGAATTTTAGCACTTTCATCATTCATGCAGTTAAAATCCTCACGAAGGTTAACATGAAACTGAATTAGTTTATAAATATTAATATAGGTCTTCAGTTTTTTAAAAGAAATCTATTCTACTCGACTCTTTGTTTGAAGCATAGACATTAATCAAAGTTATATTTTGTTAATTAATCTTGACATTGACAATTAAGTAGTTTCCTACCATCTACCGATTTATAGATGTTTAAATTTCTACATGTATGTTCTTTTAAAATAGAATTAAAACTCCTCTGTTAAAATTTGAATCTAAAAATGCATGAATTAATTTTCCTGACCAATTAAATTTGTACTGGATTTTTTACAATGTAGTGTGTTTCTTATACAGAGAGAGAGAGAGAGAGAGAGAGAGAGAGAGAGAGAGAGAGAGAGAGAGAGAGAGAGAGAGAGAGAGAGAGAGAGAGAGAGAGAGAAAGAAAGAGAGAGAGAGAGAAATCTATACAATAAAATCTTGGTGGAAAAAGTAGGAATAAGAAGCAAGATTATTATGGTGGTCAGATAGATGAATAATTTGTGGTCGATATGCACTATCCTCCGTCCGAGAGGAAACTCGATCGGAAGAACTAAGAACAAATTAAGTGGCTGGTTCAAGTTTCCTGTTCATAACTCATGCACTAGGATGTGTGTATACGGAAGCCTGTTGGTGCCACGTAGGAAAAATATTTTATCTGGCGGCCGCTAGATAATTATTTGGCGGCCGCCACTTATTATCTGGCGGCCGCCACAATATTTTCTGGCGGCCGCCATATAATTTTCTGGCGGCCGCCACATAATTATCTGGCGGCCGCCACATTATTATCTGGCGGCCGCCACATAATTATGGATCTGCTCTCGTGATAATATTGCCTGTACTAGCTGTCGTGGTCAACAAAGCTGACTTTAATCTGCGTTGGTAAATTCTTATACAAAATTAAAACATATAGAAGGCAGTGCGTTCCTTTACTTATGTACATGTTTACATAAAAATTCCTCTCAAGTTAAGGTTTTTTAATGTTAAGATTTCCTGAACGGGTGTTAAGTTCAGTTTTAAAAGTTCAGAATCAACTCTAAAATACCATGTTTTACAACATACATGTATAATACAAGGCACAAAGTAATTAAAATTCATTCTAGATTCTAACAATAAAGTCTTCTATACATTCAACTCAACCAGTTTTTCAAAATCCTAAGCTCTGCAATTGATATTTAATGTCAAGTTTCAGAAATAATTAATAAAACTAATAAATTAGAGTGTATCCACAACTCCCTAAAAAGCTCCCATTAAAACAAGCACGCGCGTCAGGAAGCCCGGTTTTTATCTGGCGGTCGCCAAATAATTATGTGGCGGCCGCCAGATAATTATGTGGCGGCCGCCAGAAAATTATATGGCGGCCGCCAGAAAATTATGTGGCGGCTGCCAGATAATAAGTGGCGGCCGCCAGATAAAATATTTTTCCTACGTGGCACCAACGGGCTTCCGTATGTGTATATACTAAGTATCTTCAAGAATTTGAACTCCAACAGATTGAGATGTTGATGGATAAAATACGAGTCAATATATCGATTATAATATATTAGCTGACAGACTTGAACGCGACGCTTTCGAATAAAACTCAAAGTCGTTTTGATAATATTCAAGAAATGACTTTAATTTTTACTTATGTTATACAATATAACATATATACATATATGTAACACATATATATAAAACTATAGCTTTCCTCTGCGTCCGTCAGACCGTCTGTCTGTCCGTCTGTCTGTCTCTCTGTCTGTCCCAATTCAGTTTTCCACACTTTTTTCCTTTGTGCGTTTGAGGAATAATATGAAATTTGCTGAACAGCTTCAAAATGTCAAACTACAGATCAAGTTTACACTTTTGTAGCGTCTGGTTGACATATTTTCGAGAAAATTAATTTTTTATATTCAAATTTTTTAATGTTAATTTGCACAAAATTTAAACGTAACGTCAAGCGGATTAATACGTGTTTCACGCGCGTCGTATTGTTACGTAGGCAAGTTATGGTATACGATATATTATCATTTGCAATCACTAAATATAACCTGAAACGTTATAATTTATAAAATTATTAACAAAAATATTGTTATTACTATTCAAATAAGCCCTCTGAATACGACGTTTATCACACGTGCTATAATAACTTATGAACCTAACTCCGTCACCCACATGATCTATGATACGCCCATTAACAATGTAGTTTAAACTCAACTTGTATCTATAGTCTGTCCCAAGATGTCTTGGATTCACATTTTGCTTAATTGCTTGATATTTATAAATACCTCAGGGTTCAAACGATGTTCATTTAAAAGTAGAAAAAATTTCCAAGATTTCTCAGTCGAAACGCCCCTGTTAGCTTATCAGCTTTTAATACAATGCTAAAAAATGTGATGTCTACGGAGATTTTGTATTGCAGCAAGCCCGGATGATAACGTTGAAAAATTGCGCGATGTATTCCGAGTGTATTCCGAATGGAGTAAAAATGTAAACATTCACCATTATAAATCTCCGTAAGGAATCTGTTTTCGTTCCTGTGAATTTTTCTGAGTGACAGTTGATAATGTGTCAATGAAATTATCTTGGAAATTATCCCTTTCAACTATTACATTTGCACTTCTTTCACAGGTATGTGTATTTCTTTTAAAAATCGTCCAAATGTGCTGCATAAATATCTTGGGACAGACTATAGGCCAGGTTATAATAATAAGTAAAATCGGCGTATACAAGTTAAATTGTATATCATTTCATCAAAGTGAAATGATCGCCAGAATAAAATAAATGGGTCCTTGTAACAACAATCACAATGACCTTTTCAGAATGTATGGATGCCGTTTGATTTCTGTCCTTACATATTTCAAATATGTCATATCAATAATGAGTATATTAATGATTATATTATTTATTACATTTTTAATAAATGTAGCATATTCTAAATACCAACATACCGTATATATCTTTAACCCTGTATAAGGCAAAAATTACGGCATGAGCGATTTGACGTTATCATCAAGTGTAGTGCATAAACGATATTGCGGACTGAAAAAAAAAATTATTAATAATTAAAAAAAAAAAAATTACATGTGAAATATTTCATCTTGACCTCTCTTAAAATGACTTACCACGGTAAATAATCAAATAGGCCCGCGTGTCAGAAATATCGTTATTTTAGTGCACCCGTGAAAAGGTGTTTGCTGATTTCACGCAATTATTGTTGCACAAAATGAACATGGTGTAATTTTGTTATCTTTGAGCACATTCTTAAATTTAACCGTTGTAAATTGTTGAAATGTGATTGAAGATTTTTGACATCCAAAAAATGACGTCATAATCGCACTTGATTACAAACGGCGAGGATTTTCCCGAAAGTGACGGAGTTAGGGTAGTGGCGGAGTTATGGGGCGATGCGATATATTATAAAGAGGGAGGGGAGATATGAATAGATGATTAAACGTCCGTTGTATCTGCTACGTTTGTTGGTATTTCCCGTCCCATTATATGTAACAAAAATCTAAAAAAAAACCAAAACATTTTTAACAATCCGGCATTAAATATGCAGGCCCTGGGTAATGGTTCCCAACCCCGTTTTACGATAGAAGTAACTATAAACTGTGTTTCTGTCCTGTTTATTCTTCCCACTTACGTGTATAATACACCGGATGGTCCATTTAAATCTTCCCCACAACAAGAAGTGGTCTCCTGTCGTGTTAATCCGTGCGCCGGTCCGTGACTAGTGGCGATTTAGGTACTCTTAGTATCACTTCCTGGATCAACACTCTCCCTCTTGATGAAGTTCGGTAGAACAGCAGTATGTGTGGAGAATATGTGTTGTTGTACTGTTTTTGGGGATTCTTACAATTCTTCTCCACTGTTCCTGCTTACGGTAAGAATACCTTTCTTTCTTTAAGATGTCTTATAATGCCTCATATTTCATGGGGGTCCAAATCCCCCACTCCCTTCAAAATTGAAATTTCTTCAAATTTACATTATTAAGTTACCAATAATATGGCTCGGACCCCCTGGCAAACTCAACTAACCGTTGGACACCCCCTCCTTTGAAAAAAAAAATCTGGATCCGCGCATATGCTGAGTTTACTGGGGTTTTAATGTTGAGGCACATGAGGGGAATGTGTGATGTGTGATCCGACCATTAAGTATAAAAAAAATCAGGTTTATTTTGCATCATGGTTTTTCAAATATTTGATCATGATACCAGTGTTCATTTCATTTAATCCCGCTATGTACGTACATTGGTAACCGCTACAAGCACATTTCACTGGATACATATGTACACACAGAACATTTAATTGGAAAGGAATGCTTGATGCGAGAAAGCTACAACTTTCAAGTGGGGAGCTGTTAAAACTTAAAATCAGTTCAAAAATCTCTTTTCACAAACAGTACTAATTTTCCCATGTCACGTAATTTCGGGCAGAAGATTAGACTCCTTCATTTAGTAAGCGGAGGTTTACAACTCGTCGAGTAAGTTTTATTGTGACACTATCAAGTAGATATTTCCCGAGTGAAGGTCAATTTGAAATTGTCATCTTGCCAGGGCCGTAAAATTATTTCTTTATCTATCTTGTTAGCTCTCTCTCTCTCTCTCTCTCTCTCTCTCTCTCTCTCTCTCTCTCTCTCTCTCTCTCTCTCTCTCTCAATATATCAGTTGCGGGGATGGCGTATGTTTTGTATTTCTTTTCCTTCCATTTCTTCTTTTTATGCAGCCTCTCTCCCTACACACTGTTTAGCAACCGCAAAACCATTTTAGGATCTCAAGGTTTAATTTTAATATAAGATATTTGTAACATTCATCGCACCCCTTAACATGCTAAAGTACAAGTAAGATTTTAACTTCCGCATTCATTTAACCGCATATAATTCCCCTTACGATTCTAATGCCGCTTTACTGTTGTCGCATTTTATAAACACCGCTCATTTTTCGGCAGATATATAACTCTCCTCCTTAAATCCAGAAAAAAACATATTTTGTTTATATTCTGCGTCATTTTTAATAAACATGTTGCATGTTTAAGACACAGCTCCTACACAAAATGCTAGTTCTATTCGGAAAATTCAATCTGTTGTTTGCGATTTAAACTACTCATAGTACACTAATTACATTGTTGCTGGTTATCTTTTATTTCAAAAGAGGGTATATAGGGAAATATCAGAACTTCGGTCAAATCACGCAAAATTAACAACAAAACAGAATCTCAGGAAAGCTAGATTTTTTTTTTTTGGCAATTAACCTCATGTTATACCGGACATGATATTCAATACAATTGTCAAAATGCTATAAGCATAATTCAAGGATTATCTTTTGATCGCTTTGTATTAAAGATTTACGTGCCCAGAGAGGATCAAGAGGTTGCCACCTCCCATTCCCTTACCCTTTTCTCTCCGGAAAATTTATGTAATTTTTAAATATCAAAGTGAAAAGATAAACATTTCTGATTTTAATGTTTGAAATAAATGAAATAAAATAGCAAGGTATAGAATGCATTCTTGACGTGGAAACTGTATTACATAGCTTAGCTTGTGAAGTAAATTCCTATCTGTTTTGTTTTACAGAGAACCTAGCTTTGAATAAGCCAGCATGGCAGAAGTATCCATTCAGCTATTCTTTTTGGGGGGCGGACAAAGGTGTGGACGGACGGAAATCGAGTCTGTCTGCTGCGGGGGGACAGTGCGTGATATCGGCCAACAGTCGGTATACAGCAGAATGGCGGGTAGATCTAGGAGACGAACTCAGTATACATTACATCTTTATACAGTACAGAACGGATGATTTCGCCTGGGGTAAGTGATAAATATTCAATTAGATTTATAATGCATGAAAAAAGACAATAACAAACTGTCAACCATCTTAAAAACCTCTAAAAAGATAGAGGTAGGATTAGGTGGCTAGGAGGAATGAGCATCCTCTGCCGACCGGTCACATCCGCCGTGTACTCTTTGTCTAGACTTAATCGAAAAAAACGGGAAATAATTTAATTCTGGTTGTGACGCGCTTTCTGATTGGCTAAGAAAAAATACCGGCATTTAATATCGTACATGTATAAAAATGTTGCCTACGTTATAGTAAAACTAATATCAAAACTTATCAATCTGCTTGACGTTACGTTTGAACGTCTGTACATGTTGATGTCATTTTCAAAGTCAAATGACCGTTTTATGTACAATTTACAGCCGGAAAAAAATAAATTATAAGCAATAAATTCAATATTTATTAGTTTCATACGATATAAAATGTTTTTTTGGAACAGTTTACGCTTTTTTATAAACTGTTCCAAACCATATTATATCTTGGAACAGTTTACGCGTAAAAAGAACTTAGAAGTTAAAATAGCTTTCCTATATAATGTCAGAGGAAAATTATATTGCTTTTGATTCTGATTCAGCGATAAAGTTTCCCCTGAAAATGCCTAAGTAGACTCTAACTCAACTTTCGATCGCTTTGTTTTCAAATTTCCAACCGCTCTGCTACTTCAACGGAAGTGTACTATTCCGCCAAACTTCAATCGTTTTTTTAATTGTACAAGTGAATTTTCTTTTCTGTTTCATTTAATTATAATAAAAAGGGTTGTCTTGTCAAAAGTAATGTCATATTTATCTATCATGATAATCAGTTGCTTGTAACATTGTTGTACTATTTTTTGTTTCGTCATCTTAATCGTAGCGGCTTTCTAGGTCATCACAGTAGAGAATGTATGGAGCATTGTTATTGTCATAATTTGCAACAAATGTAAATATAAGAAATAAGGTATCATTTTTTGATGTATATCGGGACATAAATACGGGTTGGTACGTGATCAAATCTTCGATCACGTGACCAACCCGTATTTATATCCCGATATGCATCTAAAAATGATACCTTATTTCTTAAATAAATAAACCAAGATATTTTTTTTAAATATTTTGCAGATGAAAACAATGGTTACACTGCTAGATTCCTGGGATACTCTGTTTACGTATCAAACTCAACCAATAAAGAGGACGGGGTACTGTGTTTCAAGGACACCAATTATACGAGAGCCACAATCCCCAACCCTACAAACATAACTTGTATCACCCACGGGAGATACGTTATTTACTACAGCGACAAAAACAACCCTCCATATCCCGCTGGATATGATGAGTTCGCTTTCAACGAAATATGTGAACTTGAGGTCTACGGTAAGGAAATAAGACCTTGTACCTTTGGTAGGTTGTACAAATAACTACAATTGAACTTCAATATCTCGAACACTGCTACCTTGAAAACGATGGATATGTCGAAGTGATTTTTAAGTCCCAACTACTTATATTTTTTAGTAATTTAACCTTGATATCTTGAATACTAGGATGTCCCCAATTTTTTAACCAGTCCCGTTTAGTTGGAGATAAGGAGGTTTGACTGTATCTTTATCTTGCGTCAAAACAGGTTAAAAATGATGCAGGTTTCAAGTGAAATATACATCGATTGCGTGTTCTTAGCTAAAAATCCAGACAAATATTGTTGATTTCAGAGACACGTGTCTGAGTGGCCGGTAATGTATTAGACAGGCCTACGTCACATTGCTGTTTGACACAATTACCCACAGTCCAAGTTCCTGTTAGAATGGTTCTTAACTATTAAAACAAATTTATATTAACAACTTTTATAAAGAAAATAATACACTCTGTCAACTCGTAGGCACTATGCTACTGTTGTAACTCACATAGGTATAGGTAGCAGCAGCACCTGAGACAGAGTCTGATGTCTGAGAGTGTAGTCCAAAGCTTTTTTTTTTCAAGCCGAAGGCTTGATATCATTGTCATGTTGTAAATTTTGGATTTACTGGGACGGTGTAAATACAAAATTGTTGTAGATTTGCATTTGCACCCATCCCGTCAATTCAAATTTTACAAGATGACAACATTAGCAGTTTTCATCATTTCAATTTGGCCTTTTTAAATACTCAGACCAACTCAAATGTTGGAAATGCTTTCGCATAGTTTCAGTATGTTGAAATAAAATATATTCAGTATTTGAAATTATACATTAAAATCAAAACTATCAGACATTACATGTAGCGGCATTTGCCATTATTCTTTGTTTGGAACGAAAATTCAATAATCAAGTTGTTGTTAAGGAGCAAATTGATGGGCTATCCATGACATCGGCTAATTTGGGTTGTTCTTGTAATC
The DNA here is from genome assembly GCF_963853765.1 of Magallana gigas. Lineage (NCBI taxonomy): Eukaryota > Metazoa > Mollusca > Bivalvia > Ostreida > Ostreidae > Magallana > Magallana gigas. The sequence continues at coordinate 15,509,097 of NC_088853.1, read as the reverse complement.
AGGGTGTCCCACACCAGGATATTATGGACTAGACTGTTCCTTACCGTGTCCCCGGAACTGTCAGGAAGGTCGCTGTAACATAGTGGATGGATCGTGTCTGGGCTGTGTTCCGGGATACACTGGACCGACTTGTGTTTCAGGTTTAGAATACTAAAGAAATACCATTATTGAGCTCCAATTTCTTATTCATATATTGAGACCTTTGGATGTTTCTTGCTTATGCATACGACATACGTATTTATCGATGATATATGGTTACTTTTGTCCAACAGAGCAATGTCTTCAAAAACTTCATGTTTTAAATATTTCTTGCTTACAAATAAAAGATTAATTGTTGATGCAAATGCAATATTTACCCGATTAAAAAGATGACTGATTTTTTCTTTAAAGAAATCAACTTGATATTTTCTGTGTCATAATACAACAACATTTATAATAATGTAACAAAATGATAAAATTTAATTAACCAAACTCATATCATTTTCAATAAGATATGGCGATACATAGATTTCTCTGGTTTAATCTTGCAGCATGTACTGATAACAAGTACGGTCTGGAGTGTAACTCTACGTGTGGTAAATGTTTGAATGGTGCACAGTGCAATCACGTGAACGGAAGTTGTCCAATCGGATGTGACGCAGGGGTGTTTGGTGACAAATGTGATAAACGTAAGATTTATCCAAAACATTTTATTATGTAACAAATGTTCCGAAGAACAACACATGCGGAACAAAGAGATACAGGGAATAATATAAATCATTATTTGTTTAAATAATTAGAGTTGTCTTTTGAAGATGTTTAGACGATCGCATCTTTTTTAAGAGAAACTTTTTTTTTGTAGGTTTTTTTTATCCCCTTCATTGTTCTTCATGTCAAGAAATTTATAATACATTTCAATCAAAATTATCGAAACATCCTCATGATTTGATCTTCCGGTAAAATCCTGGTTTTATATATTCACGATACTATTGTACTTGCCAACTCTTTTTTTCCTTTCATCTTAAAGAGTGTCCTATTGGATTGTTTGGGTACAATTGTCGGGAGAATTGTAGCGCGAACTGTGGAGTTCCGGGGAGATGTGACAGGGTCACGGGAGAGTGTGAGGGAGGGTGCCAGCCAGGATGGAGTGACCTCCAATGTAAAATAAGTAAGGCTTTGTTTTTCTAGCTGTTCTGACTGCAAAGTTGTGCACGAGATTAGTAATTTAACAGATATAGTTATCAAAAATCAATACATTAAACCAAGAATTTATTAATTCTGTTGCTTGGCCTTTATATACAATCATATTTATAATGTAAATTCCTAATTAAATGCGAGGAATTATTTTCCGCGTAAAATCGCGAGAGGCAACCCTCGTGGATTTTAAAGTTTCGCTTTTTTTTCACTTTTGAACTATAGGAAATTATAACCAAAAATTGCTGATCTCGATTTTATAATCCGGGGATTTGATACAAAACAATGGAATCGCGGATTTTAAAGTTTCGCTTTTTTTTCACTTTTGAACTATAGGAAATTATAACCAAAAATTGCTTACCTCGATTTTATAATCCGGGGATTTGATACAAAACAATGAAATCGCGGATTTATTACTCGCGTAAAACATTTACAGCTGGGTAATGGATTTGGGTATCAGCCAGGATGGACCTCAGTTGTAATGATACAAGCAACCCATTTCTCTTGAGTATTAGAAATCATTGGGATGCCGTCTTAATTCCTGTTTTATCAACCATAGTCTTAGTATATAAAATTCAATAAAAAGATATTAAGTGCAAATACTGAATAGATTTGTTTTTGCCATTTTTTAAGTGAGCATTAAACGTGTACATTGACATTTTAGTCTGACTGTTTTAATTTGTAGAGTTATGTACGAAGTTTTCATTCGAAGCTAGGTGGAGTGTAAAAGTGAATGAATAATAAAAAAAAAAACCACAAGATATTATTTTACTCTTGAGAAATATAAAATGAGAAAAACGACATTTAATGCACGCAAGCCGTGCAATAATCTTTTAATAATGATTTCTACAGAGTGTGAGGCGGGTAAATTTGGTCAAAACTGTAGGGAGTCCTGTGGGAACTGTGTACAGAATGGAGCCTGTCATCATGTTAACGGCTCCTGTCTAAATGGATGCGATGCAGGATATGAAGGAACCAACTGTACACAAGGTAAATCAATGCAAATGAGTTATTTTATTCCATAGAAAATGGCGCTTCTGTAAATAAAGTTTATAAAGGGAAATGTGTATACGTATGGTCATCAAGCTTTGTAATGTATTATTTCTTATTGTTATACTTTCATGTTAAATACTGAAATCTGATTGGTTAAGACGCAGTTAATAATATTTACTATTACCCTCAGCGTTAGCAACGCACTTGGCAACGGGTAACATTAAAAAATGTTACATGCGCGAAAATTATGCGCGTACGGTTCGCTGTAGAATTCACGTTATTCCTATATAAAAGCAGTAAAATTTTCTTAAAAATTTTAAAAAAGACATTCAGTATAACAAAATAAATAGTGCCTGTTTGGGAGGATAACAGTTGAAATTGACACCCCTCGAAAACCATTGTCAACCTCCGCTTCGCGTCGGTTGACAATGGTTTTCTCGGGGTGTCAATTTCAACTGTTACCCTCCCAAACAGGCACTATTTATATAGGATGATACATTTTGATGTACATGATAATGAAGGACCCATCTGTACACAAAGTAAATCAGTTCGAATTATTACAATTTGAAATCGTTTTCAACTTACTTGTAGTGAAAAGAAAATAAGTGATCAATGTACTGTTTTACAACATAGCCCATCTTAAAGATATATAAACGAAACAGTTTTCTTTCTAAATAAATCCTGCGCAGGAGTTGTTTTGGTTTAAATAAATACACCCTGGTCTAATTGGCTGCTTACCTATACTGTATACAGGGCTATTTTCACCCCGTGTAATGTTCAATCTTCGATATGCTCTTTCGAAAAGTTTTGCCCCGTTTTGAAATCGCCCAGATACTGTATGTTTAAAGAGAAAAAGATTGAAACATTGAAATTCGACCCGTCTAAAATTTGCCCGCTAATAAAACGGCGCGAATATTTCCCTGAACATACAGTAGTTTAACAAAAGTTACCATGTCCGCTTTTATTAACGAATTTCACTGAAAAAAATGCACATACTTGTCAGAGTACGCATAATAGCTTTCCTATCACCTCGGTCCAAATGTCTATCAATATTTATTTGGAAACTATGTTCACCGGTAGCTATGTTCACCATGTATAGTTAATTTTTAATATCGTACAAATTGTTGTATTCAAATTGTCCATCTGTTTTACAAAGTGATTCCAGTATTTTTAAACAATTAAAATTTCACAATATTTTTATCCATGCTTGGTATTTAAGGTTGTAAATGGGGATCCTATAGTTACAATTGTAACGAAACATGCCAGGCAGTTTGTGCAAATAATGGAACCTGTGACGTCATAACGGGAACATGTGAACAGGTAAATCACAAGATATGTTTAGGTATGTTGTTGTATAAAATAAATTAATACCTTATTTTTTTTAAATATCTTTTCACTCTACCTTCAGCATTTTTACGCGCATAAATAATCTCATTTAAACCAACTGAGACCCAATTCGGTATCAAATTGCAATTCTAAACAAGAGACCTTTATAGTACAATTAGACATGCGTTAAGAAGTACTAGTATTTATACATATACTAGACTTAACGATATATGCTTAATCATTGGCATCAATTTTAAACTTATATTCTTATATTTTTCTCGCTTATGTTTTTGAAAACAAAACATACTTCACTGTTCTTGTAATATGATTGACGAGATTTTTTCTGATATAATTACTTTATTTATCATAATTATCTTCCACAGTGGTATAGTGTCAATATAACAGATACCAATTCTTTATTACACAGATTGGTACACCAAGCAATGGAGGTGACAACACAGCTGTTATTGCCGGTGTGGTTGTGGCAGTAGGTCTAGCCATCGTCCTCGTTGTCTTTATCATTGTTTTTAAGAGGTAACATATTGTAAACCAACTTTTATTCGCGTGCGAGAAATTTTTGCGAGGTTTGCAAGAGCTTTGTTACCGCGAATATTTCTCGCGACGAGACACTTATTGACGTATTTTTGTTTTAACGAAACGGATGTTGATAAGGCTTGGTTGCGAAATTAAGGAGGCCGACTTTAGTTTGCATTGCGCATGTTTTTGCGCATTCTAATATAATACAGTTGTTTTATACTTCTTATGAATTTTTTTCGATATCATTTATAAAATTGAACACAATAAACAAAATACAGATAAAAATATTTAGATTTTTAAAGGAAATTTTTATTTTTAACACGATTTTTACGTTGTGCGGTAGGGGAGCATTGCCATTGCGCTTTTATGACGTTATGATAAAATGAAGCTTTGTAGGAGTACGTTATAAGAAATAACATAAAAGAAAAAGTAAAAATTGTACGCTGTTGAAATTTTATATACAGAATGATGCTATCCTCGAAGATATTTTCCTCATTTTTGGAATGGATCCATTATACCAATCATCATTCGTGATGATCCAAATATATAGCAAAATTTGGTGCATTTTAATATTTTGAGATGGCCCCCACTAAAAACCAGACGGTAGAATTTTGTGTGTTTTACATATAAGGTAGGAAATGATATTACTTATCATATATAACAATTTGAGAAAAAAAGCTATTGTAGTATTTTTTAAAACTGCTTTGATGTGCGGAAAATGACAGTTTCCAATGCATTCCTATAGTAAATGTACCTCTATTTTGAGATGGACCCTTAAAAGAACCAGATTTTCATGAACCTTCGCATATAAACTAGATTTAGTTTAAATTACATAGGGTTAAAAAATAAAGAGTTTTGCTATTGTAGTTTTTCCGCAAAAAAACCCAAATCGACCTCCTTAAGTTGCCGCGAACAAGTCTATCCTTGTTGAATCGCGAAATAAACTCGTCGGTTTTCTGTATATGCAGCTTAATTGTTATTTCAGCAACACTGTATTTAAACATATTTTGCAGCTAAATATCAGCAACATGTTTGATGTTTGGAATTATTTTGTTAAAAAAAAAAAAAACATTGTTTAACGCACACCTTTACTGTTCTTTTCTTTTAGATTGAGAACAACGAAGTCGAAGGATGAAATGCAACGAACTGAAAGACGTATACTAGAGAGGGAAGAGAATGCACATTGTAAGTGATAGGTGCTTAAAATGAGACCGATGCTCGTAATGACGTTTAGATTGCAACATTCAAGATAAGTATCTTAAGTATACTTCTTGTATTTTGGTGTAAAATCTTGATTTTGTTTTGAATCAGTTTGGGCTGTAACATGTATGTAACGATGTAGTACAGACACAAATTCACCTTTTATTATCATTAACTGTATAAATAGCCGCATGGAGATGGTACCTTTGAGATTGCAAACTATCAAACGTTTTATCTCACCTGTGCTGAAGACTTAAGTGAGCTATTGTGATCACTTTTTGTCCGGCGTCCGTCTGTCTGCCCGTCTGTCTGTCTGTAAAGCTTTTGACATTTTTGACTTCTTATCCAGAACCACCTGGCCGATTTCAATTAAACTTAGCATTAATCCTATACAGGTGAAGGTCATTCAAATTTGTTAAAATGAAGGGCTACGTCCTCTTTTAAAGGGAGATGATTTAGAATTATTGAAAATTTATTGGTATCTTTTTTAAAAATCTTCTCCTCAAAAACCGATCGGCCAAAAAAGCTTTAACTTTTGTGGACGCTTCCTTTAGTAGGACGGATTCATTTTTTCAAAATTTGGTCATCGAGGGTAGGGCGGGATCACATTGGGTGTTGAATCTTTACATAGGAATTATATGTTAATTCTTTTACAATCTTCTTAAAAAGCAATGGAGCAGAAAAAGCTGAAACTTGTGTGGAAACATTCTCATTTAGGTTAGATTCAAGTTAGTTCAAATCATGAACCCTCGGGTTAGGGTGGGGCCACAATAATGGGGGCGCATATTTTTACAAAGGAATATACATGTTTATTTTGGTCGTTTTAGTGCACAATGGAGGCGAGAACACTGGTTTTTCCAACATCTATGAAAATATGGAAACCGATGGTAACTCTGTTTTGAAGTCTGAGAGCAATAAAACCTCATTAGATACACCCATTGAGAAAAAATATGACGTCAGAGATGATGACACTGATGACGAAGGCATTGACAATCCCTATGGAGACATGTATTTAAATGAGGAAACCATATGTGATATCCTCATTAGTGATATCGAAAGTGCAATAAATGAAAGGAGAGAAAATGATGATGATGGATTCAAAAGAGAATATGCTGTAAGCGATCTAAATGCAAAATTGGTCCGTTTCATAAATATGGTAAAATAGTTTATTTTTTTAAGTTTTTTTTTTAATTGTCTGGTTTAATTTCATAGATGTTGCCGTATGGAGAACAACATCCATGCGAAGTTGGAAAACGCCAGGAAAATCTAGTCAAGAACAGATTCAAAACTACATTCCCTTGTAGGTTTTCAAAGAAGTACATTGTCAAATATTTTCTTGTCCAGATGTTCTATTCATAAATAATTTTCAAAATAATTTCAAAAGAAGCTCAGATGCGATTAAAACTACATTCTTTGCCTTCTGGTCAACATGACGTTTTTGTTCGCGTAGATTCTTATCATTAGGATTAATAACAAATACTTGATTCCAAATGTATTTTATTTCCTTTTTCCAAATGATGGAAATGAGAATTACACTGATAGTTTTTCAGTTAATCAATAGTTAAAGAACGTGACCTAGTGATTAGTTTAACCAATTGATATCAAACTTCTATACTTCTAGTCCTCACTGTACTAACACACAGAAGTGGTCTTTTATTACAGATGATCACTCAAGGGTCGTTCTGACAGAACCAGATAAATCATCTAATGACTATATCAATGCAAACTACATCAGTGTGAGTATCACTCAGTATACTTCATTATACACGTATAAACAACATTGCAATTCAAATTCTTATCAAATATTTTTTTAAGGGATTGGATGAAGAGAAAGTGTATATTGCATCACAAGGTAAATAAAAATTTGCATTTGAAGTTTAACCAAAAAGTTGTCTAAGTATTGAAAAATACAGTAAAAGACGGTTATAGCGAACATGCTTATAATGAACTGACGCTTACAGCGAAGTGGGTTTTCATTCCCCGTGACAATATTATATATTGTGAACTTAATATATATAACGAATTATGCTTAAAACGAAGCAAAATCGTCGTCCCAGGCAGTTCGTAATAACCGTGTTTTACTTTTAAAACTTAAAAAATACTGAAAACATCTTCCACCTTGTCTTGTTATGAAGGTCCCAAGCAGACCACTTTAAATGACTTTTGGACAATGATCTGGCAAGAGAAGGTCACACAAATTGTGATGTTGACCAACTTAAAAGAGGGAGTGAAGGTCAGTAAATTTGACAGGAACAATTCAAACTAGTGGATGAAGTTAAGTTCTGTATTTGTGTTAATTAACGTAATATATAACTCATTTAATTGTAATCATTTTGCCGAAAACCGTATTTTAAATGAAAGACTGACCGTGCATGTTTAAAATTCAAATCAGGTGAAATGCATTCAGTATTGGCCGGAGAATACGAAATCAAGACTGCACGGAAATATCGTCATCAAGAATGTGGAGGAAAAACAATACGCTTTCTACGTCATACGAAAGCTGTCAGTTTCGCATAAACAGGTAATGTCATACTTCTAAATGTATAGCTGTGTTGTGTTGTACTTGTACTATGTTAAAATAGTTGTTGAGTTTGGATACATAGCGGAGGCTCAAATATTGTCAGCTTTCAGCCATGTCGGCTCCTTACTTAGACGTCAGCATTCTTACAAAGTTGAATGCATTAAGAAAACTAATGACGTCGTGGTCATAGAGATTACTATGACATTACTATCAATCTGGAACCACCAGACTTTTCTGAATACACTAGTAATGGCATGCGCTGATCCAGAAATTTTTTTGAGGGGTGGGGTATGGACCCCCTTGACATCCCATCCCTCTATATCCGCGTATGAATGGTCAGCTATACTAAAAAGGATGGATAATAATTTACAGTTGCTGTTTGGTTGTTCTTTTTAACTAATCATCAAACAATATCCAGTGTGAAAGTTAAACCTTACGGTTTTTATTATCCTCCATTATCAGCAAAATAAGTCACGTGTTGTTATGCAATACCACTACACCACGTGGCCTGACCATGGTACCCCGGATCCTCTTTCATTGGTTGTTTTCCATAGTCATGTGATGAGAACAAGGACCAATAGAAATAAATCACCAATACTTGTTCACTGCAGGTAGGATCGTGTATATGCATGCATATACCATTTAATGTTTATTAAACAATCCAAGATCACAGATTAATATTGTCATGATTCAGATTATGTGCAAACTAAATGTTTAACATTTACCACTGAATTTTATCGGATTACCGTAAAATAACAATATTAAAAAAACTTTGCAAATTCAAAGACAAATGTAAAAACTATAATAAAAAAGATTTTTTAAAAATGAAAAAAACAAAATTCAAGTGTCTTTGCACTGAAAGTGGTATGCAATTGTAGCGCAGGGATAGGTCGAACAGGAACCTACATTGCTCTGGATGCCATGTACAAGGCGGGTAAAGCATCTGGTAAAATCAATGTAGCGGAGTGCGTCAAGATTATGAGGGCAAACAGGATGAACATGGTCCAAACTTATGTAAGTCTGTCAGAACTTTACTCAATGTGTACACTTATGAACCCTACCAAATAATGAACTAAAAGTAAAATTAGAACCATTTTAACAAGAGCTTGGACTTTGCGTAGTTGTGTTAAACATCACTGTGACGTAGGCCTGTCTGTTTTATTCCTGGCCACTCAGCCATGGTTCTTTGAAATCAACAAGATTTGTCTAGCTTTTGAGCTTAAGACTCCTCAATCGGTGTATATTTCGCCTGAAAGCAACAAGATTTGTCTGGCTTTTGAGCTAAGACTGCTCAATCGATGCATATTTCGCCTGAGACCGCATCATTTATAACTTGTTTTGACGCAAGAAATAGAGAGCTACGCCCTATTAAAAGTCCAAGGTCTTGTTAAAATGGTTCTAATGTACTGTGGACTCATTTTTATTCGTGGAGGTCAATATTCATCGGTAGCCAAATTTCTTCCTGGTTCATAGGGACGTAATTTCATTGGTAAAAAGTTCTTTTTTGCAAATAAATATTTAACATATGCTTGTGTATACATTTGTGGGAATGTAAATTCGATGATAAGGGTTACCCACGAAAACCACGAATATTTGTTACCCACGAATAATGAGGATATTCCACAGTACTTACCATAATAATAAACTAAAAGTCGAATTACCTTCAAAATATATTTAGTACTTTAAGAATGAATTAAATAAAATTAATTTAATACGAAACTTTTTTTCTAGGAACAATATAAGACGATATTACTGGCATTGAACGAAAAATTTAAAGTTTCTTTAGAAGCACAAAGTCTTGCTGACTTTACAAAGAAGATAGAAAGTATGAGAGAAGATCACCCCGCTAATCATACAGGCATCAGGAAGGAGTTCCAGGTAAATTCATTAACGACAAAAACATAATTAAGAAGATTCCTTTTTACATTAATTTAGTGTAAGTTTTAAGATGAGACAATCATACATAACTTAAAGTGTTTTTTCTTTACTTTGCAGAAACTGATGGAGATTCGACCGCAATACACAAGTGTTCACTACAAGAATTCTAGTCAGCATTTAGACAATAAATGTGAAAACAATGCATTACCATGTCAGTACAGTATGCTCACAAAAATGAAATATTTAATTTGTAAAAACTAAATGAAATTTTCTTTGGGGCTAGAAATATACGCCAAATTTTTTCATCATACTTGTCAAACTCAAATAATTGTCGTCATACAGCAATAACAATAAAAAATAAATACGTAATAATTGTTAACCTCCCAAATTATAGTTATAAACAACGAATGCACTTTGACGAAGGTAATTTTGAAAATAAAGTTGCTATTGAAATCTAATTCACAGAAATTCGATTCGATTCGATTCACAGGAATGGTACAATTCATTTCCTTTTTCTTATCCATTTTCAACAAAATCATCTTGTTCTAGAATACTAGTAAATTGGTCATGCAAACTATAGCTGAAATTAAATTTTAAGACCACGGAATATTAACTGGCAAGATTGGAAATAGTTATAGGAAATGTATTTTCAATCCACCTCGGCATTTCTAACTTGCTATATACATGTTAGTTAAAGCGATCGAAAAACAATATATTTAGTATCGGCAAAGTTATTGAAAACAAAAATTATTTCGCCAAATAAGTATATAATCAGCAAATATAATACGCAAGTCAAGGCATTGTCCGATGACTTCAGAGAATCAGTCGTCACAAGTCTGAAATCAAGTGGGGCCATAGTTGAAACGGGGTTTATTCACAGAAAACAATCAAATTTCCCATTTATAAGATTAGAATTATATCCAATATTAGAATATATGAAATGTTTCATATAAGAAGTCATTGGACAATGCTTTGCCTTGCGTATAATATATATCCGAATTGGTATCTTTTCACATTTGCTGATTATTTACTTACTGATGAAATAAAATGGTTTTCAACCGCTTTTCTGATACTAATTAAAATGTTTTCCGATCGCTTTAAGTTATTTAGCAAGTTAGAAATGCTGAGATGGATTGAAAATACATTTCCTATAACTACAGTTTCGATCCAATGTTTTCTCAGACGTCCGTGTCAATTTGTTCCCGCCCATTTCAAATGTTTTGACTGTAACAAGTGAAACTGACGTAAGCTGTATATTTCCAATCTTGTCAGTTAATGTTCTGCGGTCTTAATTAGTATGTTTTGTCTTGACAATTATGTATTAGTTCTTCCTCTTTCAGTGGACAAATACATGTTGTATCTGACATCAGTTGTCGGTAAACGAGGCAACGTCATCAATGCGATTCATGTATCAGTGAGTACATACAACAATTCAAATGTTGTTCATTCTTATACAAGTACACAAATACAAAATCCTCGTTAGCGAGTCTAGCTGATCTTTTTTCATACACATTCAATGACAGGTATTAAAAATGCTGTTCTGTACTGGTATCTCTTTAAACCAAAATTATACAGTTTATGTTTACATCTTAAATGTTATTGATATAAAATGACTAGTCAAGCTTAATGAGTTTAGATGAAAGAATACGCTTGTATATATTTTTACCGCTTGTATAAGTATTCAATGGCTAATGTATATGCTTTAACTAGATAAATCCAGTAAAAAGTAAACTCACCACTACATACAGGGTATATACATGTAGCGAAAGCTAAAATCAATTTTCTTATGAAATATATCAGAAATACTTAGTACCTACTAAATATAAATGAATATAACCGAAATTTCTTTAAAGAAACATTATCGAAATTTATAATTAGTTGATACTCTCTTTAGTCTTGCCAGAAAGATAGAGCGTTTATAGTGACGCAATACCCGACACCAGAGGACGCTGTGGACTTCCTGCGCCTGCTCAATGATCATGATTCTGATACAGTCATCTGCATGAATCCATTATATGAAATAGAGTCGGTGGGTTTATTATGACATGCAAACATTCAATCAATATTGGATCTTTTCCATTTCTATTGCATACATTTTCATTTGTATTCTAGGATTTTCAATTTGCATTCCATTTTGATTTCTAACAGTTATTTTCCATCGTGAATTTTTCTTTCCTAGATTGGTGTGCAAATTTGAAGTATGTGGTTAAGTGACAGCAGCAGTATTACTTAAAATGTCTGAAGATTTAAAGAAGTTATGTTTAATCATTCCTGAACTAGAACACGTTTTTGTGCGCTATGAATTGAGAAACTGCAGCTATACTGCCAGTCAGCACTAACTTTTCCCGTAGAGCTACAAATTAAATCTGCTGCTGTGTCTCAAATACAGTTTTATCTTTTTTGTACTTAATTTCCATGGCAAATCTTTATTCAGAAGTTTTCTCTTATTAAGATATATTTGCATCATTTGTATGCATCAAATATTTACTGCGTTTCTATATTGAAATGATGCAATTGGGCAATGATGGACAATTTGAGAAAAAAAAATCACAGATTGGTTTTTACAAATTGATATAATTATAGCTCGATACATGTATCAAAGAAAGTATTTTACAGAACCAGTTTCCATTTTTTTTAGTCCAAGACATGGTTTCCAGAAAAAGCGTCCTCTAAGGACGTGGCACCATTTGTCGTTCAGCACGAGTCTGAAAGTGACACCGAGGTCAAGGTCACTACAGTCAACATCATACACGGGGAGGTAATAGGAACAGCTGATTAAACTCTGTATCTCTCTTTTCTCAATTTGACTGATGGTCCTTACCTCACTTATTTGAATCCTTTCAGAATATAACTCATATTCAAGTACTTTTTAAGGAGACAGCTGACTTATTTAAATCCTTTTAGAATACAACTCATATTCAAGTACTTTTTAGGAGACAGCTCACTTATTTGAATCCTTTCAGAATAATATTAATATTTAAGTACCTTTTAAGGAGACAGTTCACTTATTTTAATCCTTTTAGAATATAACTCATATTCAAGTACTTTTTAAGGAGACAGCTGACTTATTTAAATCCTTTTAGAATACAACTCATATTCAAATACTTTTGTAGGAGACAGCTGAGTTATTTAAATCCTTTCAGAATACAACTCATATTCAAGTAACTTTATTTTAGGAGACACCTCATTCCGTAGTGATTGTAGAACCCAAAGGACAACTGAAATCAACCGGAACCCCTCCAGACACATCGTTTCTTCGAAGCTTAGTATTATATACTCAGAATCTTTCAACAGAAAACCCCATTACTATTGTCAGCAAGTAGGTGGTACCCTAATTGTAACTTTTGGTTGATGTACAAGATGATAGATAGATAGATAGATAGATAGATAGATAGATAGATAGATAGATAGATAGATAGATAGATACATCTGTTCTGTAATGTACTCTTCCTTTATGAAGTCAGAACCACTTAATCATTGTATTGTTCAAATGGTAGCATATTTATAGATGCAAGTAGCTGATATTTTTTTCTCATGATTTTTTCATAAACGTTGCTGATCTCCATCTGCAATATATGTTGTCTTTTTTTTTTTCCTTTATGACAGGGATGGTGCTTCTCTATGCGGTGTTTTCTGTGCTGTGTTTAACTCCATACAACAAATCAATATGGACGACAACATTGACGTATTTACAACAGTCCGACAACTACAGACAAGGAGACCAGAGTTCTGTTCCACACAGGTATAATGTTGGGTTTTTTGCAATTAAATGTACTGTATACAGGGAAATATTCGCCCCCGTTTTATTTTTGCCCTTTGCTCTCGTTGTCAGCGAGACTGGGTAAATGTCATTCTCGTAAATAATATCTCTTTAAAACACAATTGCATGTGGGCAAATTCAAGAGGTGACGATACCGTTTGCAAGTGTAGTTAGCAAAAATAACACCGGGCGAAAATAACCCTGCATACAGTATTTAGATTTTATTTTAATGCTATTCATAAAAAAATGAAGATAACAAAAAAAAACATTGGATAATGCTTTTACTGACGTATTAACGTAATAACAATGACAAATAGTTTATTTGGTGGAAATATGTTCTGTCATCAGTTGTGTACTTTCCTATTCCCATTGACAGGATGAGTATTCCCTGGTGTATTCAACGTTACAGGATTACATTGAATCAACATCAGAGAATGTTTACAGCAATCAATAGAAAGACATGTGTCGGTTTTGTGAGAATTGCAATTGGCATTTTTTAAAAAATGAAACAATCTGGAAAACTCAGATCGAAGATACTTAATGTAAAATTGTTTTAATTTCATTTACTGGATAGGAAATTTGTTTCTATGCATGTGTTGCCAGAGACCCCTATCTGTAAGAATTATATAATCTATGTAATGTACACCCTGTTCATTTCCTGTAAATGCATCTTGATTCCTTTATAATTACTTTTCTGTACACACGCCATGTTTTCCCATGTACTTGTTATTTTCTGTAAACATGCACAACATTGTGCACGACTTTAACATTATAAAGACTATCTGGGAGAAATTAGGCTCCTCTCTAAATTTTCATTATACTTGGAAAAATTCTTGTACTTTGATTCTATAATTAAATAAGCCATAAAACACTGCTTTTAAACAATCTAATAGCTTTTCTTACCTTGATTATGTACAAGAAGAAATGCAGAATAAAGAATGAGAAAATGTCAGAGAAAAACCTCATATTTATTTTAAAGAGTAATCTGTGTATGCAAAGTACTGTTCTGAAGATCACTGATTGTGTTAGTAATTATATTTACCACGATATGGGTGGGTGATTTTTGTAGACGCAAAATGTGTGATGTATGATGATAATGTTATTGAATTTTATGCAAATGCCCAAAAAAACGATTAATTGTATAAGATGGTTATAATGATGATTATGTGAATGAACTTGATTTTAATAAAAGCGAGAAAAAACACTTTTTTCATCTTATGTACTTATCATTTTCTGCACACACACACTTTTCCCCATGTAACACTTTTGTAAACGCACCATTTTACCTCTGTACGCATGCGTCGTCCTCTACACATGCCAGTGCCACCGCGATACACATTTTTATCGTTGAATGGCTCTGACTGCATGTTTTTAAGACCTTAATTTAAATATTTATTTCTATATTATTGATTAAAAGATTACTGTATGCAAGGTTATTTTCGCCCCGTGTTATTTTCGCTTGCAATCGGTTTCGCCCCCCTTGAATTCGCCCAGATGCAGTTGTGTTAAAAAAGATATTATTTGCGAGAATGGAATTCGCCAAGTCTTATATTCGTCCACGGACAACGAAGGTGAGAGGGGCGAAAATAAACCTTTCCCTGAATACAGTATCAGACATTACTCGTTTTGCGCTAAGACTTAGTTCCATTTGTTTCTCTGTTACATAACTATACACATCTATATACTATTCAAACATTTTAAGATTTGCACTTTGGTTTCGCACCATTTATTGAAGTTAGTGACATTTTGCACCCATCTACTGTCGCACGGTTTGTTAGATATTCAATTATTTGCCCAAAAGTCTTTTATCGATGAGAATATTTTTACAAGATAATTAAAAAAGAAAATAGTTTTCGTTCATGATAATTATGGCAAATCTCCTACACTGGCGGGAATTATGGAGCCCGGTTGTTAAAAAAATCCTTATCAGATCTTGATGCCTCAAATTTCAAATAAGAAATATATATATATATATATATATATATATATATATATATATATATATATATATATATATATATATATAGAATAGTATCCATTTTTAAAGTTTCTGGAGAATTTAAATTCAAATAAAATTATAACAAAGTCCAGTATAGTTTTAAATTCCTCTGTGGTAATTATCTTACAAAAAAAAACTATTTATAAGATAAATTAATGAAATAATAAATACATGTATATATAAACAATGATATACTATTTTTTCTCATTACAATACTTTTGAAAGGTAATTAAAATCTTACCGTTTGATTAATACACTTTTGAAAACTCGTTATATAATTACTTTCTATAGGGAGTTGTCTGTATTCTGCAAATAACCTGTATGAATTTTTTAAAATCTGCTTTTATTTAACCAGCACAGTGTTAAATTACATTGATCCCCATGGGCTATCACGCAAATACAGCACATTGATTTTGTTTGAGTAACTGCATGAGTGCGCTGATTAACCCGTTTATGTATTTTGCATTGTAAGCATTCGCTGATAAAATCAGACACCGTGCGATGCGTTGTAGTCACTCTGTAAGTATATGGTAGGCTTTTACATTTAGCACTATCACTTTGAGCTGATGAGAAAGTAATTCTGCATCCGTTTTCATGAGAATTAATACTGGGGGATCTTATTTTCTAAAATGCGTGTAGCTCTCCGAGCATTGTTGGGCAGTGGTTGTCCGAGGTCTTTGCGGATGAAGGTGGACAGGATAATTTTTTTTTTTTTTTTTTTTTATAAAATTCACTGAAGCCAAGAAATGTGTGTCTTCAAAACTCTGTAACTAAAATTTTTCAATATACATGTATCCCTACATGTAAGTAGAATTTGACCCCCCATCGTGGCCCCACCCTACTCCCGGGGACCATGATTTTAAGATTTTAACAAACTTAAATTTACACTACCTGAGGATGCTTCCACACAAAATACAGATTTTCGGACAAATTGTTTTTGGGAGGAAAATTTTTGAAAAATACCAAAAATTTAAAATTATTTCCTTTTAAAGAGTCAGTGGCCCTTCATTTGATCAAACTTAAATCTCATTGCCCGGTGAGGCTTTGTGCAGAGTTTGGTTGAAATCTGCCTAGTGGTTCTGGAGAAGAAGATGAAAATGTTAAAAGTTTACAAAGACAACAAAGACGACGACAGTCAATGGACACTTTTTGATCAGATAAACTCACATGTGCCTTCAGCTCAGGTGAGCTAAAAAACAAAATCCTGATTATAAATATCATAAAGCAATTTTATTCTCAACATATAATACTTAATGACTAGTGACATGCATATTACTAATCTAAAGAGAAAGTAAGGATGGTCCTGATGGTTCATGTTATGAGGATGAGGAGAATGTTGACATGATGATGATGATGATGAAGATGATGACAATGATGACAACAATGATAATGATGAAATCTTAAAATAAAACAGCTGTTACATACACATACAAAATCAAAAACAAAACATATACCAAATACTTTTCATTTCAAACCAGTTTCCATCAACAATTCTAGATTGAGTTGAAACATATACTCAAAAATTGATTATAATAGTAACAACATTTTATAAACAAACTTAAAGACCGTATTCATCCCAATGACAGCCTTTGACTCTTAGACAATTTTGAAACATATAGATTTTCCAGGATACCAGTGTTATTAAATCAAGTACATGTAACTAGGCATCTTAAATTTAATGCTCAACAATATTTTTTTGAAAAGAAATAAAAAATATTTATCTTGCATACTAACACTTTTATATATATACATTTGAGGGGCCCTCTTTGTTTTCAGTGGAATGAACAAAGGAACAAAGTCCCAGGGCAAGATTTTCAGTGATTAATGTAGGACCAATATATTACATATTTTTGGACGGCAAGGTAATATGATAATTCTTCTACTTTTATGCTTCCTTTGACTTTTTTCAAAGGGGGGGGGGGGGGGTTAGGGGAAGACCCTTAAAATAAATATAATATATATGGACAATCCTTTTTAAAACTCAGATTCAGATGTAAGTGAATGGGTATAATTACCAGGTATGTATTTTCAAATTCATATTGATTAATCTTATCAAACTACTATTGATCAGTTTTAAATTGCATGTTAAAGTGCAGTGAAAAAACCCCCACTCAAGTGATACAATAAAGTTACTTAAAGCATATAACAGTCTCATTATTATAAATCTATAAGAAAAGTAACACATTCAAAAACATCAACAGCAACCGATAATAAGAATGGTTCAAAATCATCCCCATTTGTCTGATTGGATGATACAATTTTTTTAGTGTCAAATATGTTATGTAAATCAACTTTTTCTTTGGGGGGGGGGGGGGGGGGGTGTTAGAAATTTTTGCTAGGTTTGCAAGAGCTTCACGGTCAGGAAAATTTTTCGTGTTAAACCAGTCTTCAAATGTCTGCATTTCCCAGATATCCTATATTTATATTGCAAAAATCGGTCTCATGTAAATTGCAAAATTAATCTGTCGCTAATAAAAGTTGATTTACAACATATACTTAATCTCTAAAAAAAAAAAATCAAATAAAAACCAAAATGATTATATAACTAGCTGTTAAAACACACAACAGCATTTTAAAACAACTTGATATACAGAAAGACCTAAGGCTCCACCATAGCTTCAAATATACTGTCAATTTCTAATACGCTAACTGACCAGGAGACTAGAATATTTCTCTAAGATTTAGGAAAATGTCCATTCCAATTTCCT
Organism: Magallana gigas; assembly: GCF_963853765.1. Lineage (NCBI taxonomy): Eukaryota > Metazoa > Mollusca > Bivalvia > Ostreida > Ostreidae > Magallana > Magallana gigas. The sequence goes on along the minus strand of NC_088853.1, from coordinate 15,491,002 downwards.
CTTTTTTTTGTCAACTTACAACAAATATGCCGAAATTGGGAAGACTTCAATTATTTTAAATACACTGAAATATTCATTCATTGTTTTCCATTATACTTTCAAACATTATAAAAATTATTCTGAATACTCTATCCTTAAAGCTTATAGTGCATGCAATTAAATTTCTAACAAAATAATGCAACTACAATGTATATGTATTTTTTTTTCTACTTAAAAAATTAATGTATATAAAAAGCTATGTAACATCTAATGTTAAATGTACTCACATATACGTATTTGCAAGCATGTGTAAAATGTTGATGATATATATTTATATGGCACTATGTTGGAACTTAATCGAAGTCAAAATGTCTACAGAATGATCATATATAGAGCTCTTTACAGTTCTTCTTGAGGTGAGTTTGTAGCGATGAGAGCTGAGTAAAATGTCTCCCACAGTGCTGACACTTGAACGGTTTCGAGTTGGTGTGAGTGCGCTCGTGAGATTTGAGATAAAACATGCAGCTGAAATCTTTGCCACACATGTCACAGCTGTAAGGCTTTTCTCCCGTGTGTGTTCGCATGTGTACCTGAAAAACAAAAGAGGTGCCAAATTTTATAAAATATTCGACAGGTCTAAAATACAGGTGTAAAATATAATTATAAGTACCAATAAACATTCATCTATTACACAGGTGTCAAAAAAAATTGAAAAGTACTGATGGATGTTGAATTGAACAGGTAACAAAAGAAATAATTACAATTTCCTTCTTTTTTATGGCTTTCTTAGAGGTCCAGTGAGTTGATAATAGTTGTATTATTAATTCATGCCTGCTCTGTTAGTTAATATATGAAGAGAGAACTTTTGGTAAAAAAAATAAAGATTGTTTTAATATTTGGTGAAATTGTCACTGATTATTCAATCAACCAGATATAGATTGATTGACAGATTATGAAACCGCTCTCAACATTAACGCTTTTCCATTTGTTGAGATGATAGAGTAACTAGGCTTGAAACAAATGCTTTTAGGAAAAACAAGATTCGTTAATAGGAATTTAGAACTGTACTTTTCAAACATAAAATTAAAACAAACAATATTTTCACACAAATGTTTTAAACCATTCACATTAATACAAATACAGTGTGTATTCAAGATACATGTAGGCTATCTCTTTGATAATGATTTTTTCTGACAATCTAATTGAGTATCCAGTATAAAAAGTCCATAATATAATATTATAAGCTCTAAACATTTCAAACTTCTACATATTGCAGTATGTTAGAACAATCAAACTGGGAAAAGATCAAATTAAAATAAGAATTTATTTGTTTTTTTCTACAACACAATTTCTCCTAAACCTACGAGAGTGTGTTACGTTTAACGTAGAATTAACTTTGGACAGCCTCACCTTGAGAACTCCGTTCTGGGAGAAGCCTTTGTTGCAGTAGCTACAGATGAACGGTTTGATGCCCATGTGTGAGGGACGGTGGAGTTCTAGCCCTTGTTTGGTCAGGTACAGCTTCCCGCAGAAACTACAGGAGTAGCGCTCCCTTCTCTTCTTGCCGAAGCTTTTTGAGGTCGTCTGAACCTCCATCTGTGAACACAAATCATCAAGGGAATTATAAATGACAGACATTTGTTTGTTTTTTTGTTTTTTGTTTTCAATGGGACCTGCAGCACTGAAATCCAAAAAAATCATGAACGTTTTGGGCAAAATTGTGAATAACTTACTAGTTGTATATAAATTATACAGTTTAACTTTGATGTCTAAAACACTGATATCTTGACAATGGATATGTCTAAGTGATTTGTAAGTCCCAACCACTTATTGTTTAAGTATTTTACCCTCTATAAACAGTTTTTAACCATTCCCATCTTGTTCGCGATAACAAAGTTTGACTGTACATGTATTGAATAGATAAACTTTATAGTTAATTAAAATTAATTTGTTCTAATTCCATATTTTGTATCATTACTCATGTCTCATATTACAGCAAATATAAATCATTTTTGAAAAATTAAAGCGAGAAAATTGTTGAATATGGTGAAAAAATTTGATAATAAACTGCTAGAAAACCCCCATATTGTTTCATTTTGATGCTATTTCCCCAACTGAATGGATATTGGTACCAGTCTCAATGGGTAGAAAAAATTCCATTTGACATTCTAATGACAGCATGACACCAATACAAAACTAATTATGATTTATCAAGAAATAAACTACACCATGGGGGGGGGGGGGGGGGGGTCCAAAACTCCTTTCTTTCAATTTTTGGTAAACAGACAGATAATCCAGACAATTGTTCCCTAATCATGCTAATATCGTTGACCTCAGGAACAAAAGGAAATCAATTATTATGCAGAAAAATGAAGGATGAAACATCAATTCAACAATTACAACATTGGGGGGGGGGGGGTTGATGTGGGGGGTTTCTAACCGGAACTGATGATGATTTCCCGCAATGCCGCAAGAAGCGCGGGAAATCCCTATCTGTGGAATCACAGAGCTGTCAGCAAAAGAGGATGCAGATGAACACCCAACAACAAAACTTTCAAGATAACACCAAAATATATCTAAAACGAAACTAAACATAAAGGAAAACCCATTTACACAAACTCGTGATCTGACCGGTGCATAAAATGCATCGTTTTGAAGAAGAGGGAAAGAATTGTTAGAGCCTATATTTCAAGAGCGTGCAAACTATCGAAGTAGACGGCTGTTCTTCAAAAGCTAGACAGATTCTTATCAGAAAATCGTTCTGACTCGGCGTGAGTAAATTAAATCGAGATTTACGGTAGATTACGCCCCGGGCATCTCACTTACTCTTCCCTCTCCTCTCCCGTTTCCAGTCTCTGGGCAATCAATCATCGTAGTATGATGCAGGAGACAAGTGACGCTACGGAAAAGTTAAAATCAATAGGTACAGACTATAAAGTTCCGGAATATTTAATATATCGTTCCCGTTAAACTGAGCCCCCCCCCCCCCTTTGAGAGAGAGAGAGAGAGAGAGAGAGAGAGAGAGAGAGAGAGAGAGAGAGAGAGAGAGAGAGAGAGAGAGAGAGAGAGAGAGAAGCTATTCTTCTATATAAGAAGATTAATACACGTATAGGCAAATTGTGCTGAGACTTATGCCATTGGATTATATGCATGTATATTGTCCTTTCTGACATATATTATTTTTCAAATAAAATCTGCAGTAGCAAGTAGTCATATTGCAGATATTTTATTATTTGGAAAATAATATATGTCAGAAAGGACAATATGTACCAAAGAATAAAATGTGGTTATCCAGCCAAATAATATCCAATTAAAAATACAGATCTATATGATTTCTACATGTGACCAATATATATATATATATATATATATATATATATATATATATATAATTGACTTTGATCCTGTCTGAATCCACAATTAAGTTCTTTTTTTTTAATGAGTTGTATCTAGAAGAAATATCTCCTTTCGGTATTTTTTTCCTACAAAATTGATAAATTAAATGACAAACACCAAAAAACAAAACAAAACAAAAAGCAAAACAAAAACAAACAAAACCGTTGATATACAAAAGATTAATAAAAAGTCTAGAATATCCAATTCACTTTGTAAAAAAAAAAAAGTATGAATTGATGTGATAAATCAACCAGGCACACACAATTTTGATATCGATCAGTACCGTACACATGAAAAATTAATAAGTCCGTATTTATTTCAATTTGGAAATGCGTGGAAGTCTGAGCGATATATCATTTTCTTGTGTTTCATTTTATTACAAATATTTTAACGCCAAGTACACAATTTGATTTTCAAGTATTAGAATTTTTGTAAATTCAAAAGGTTATGGTTAAGGGTGGGGGTGATGGTGGTGGTGGTGGTGGGAGGGAGAGAGGGGGGTCCCTCTTTGCATCTCACATCGGCGTTACAATTCTTTATTCGCTCAAGACCAGTTCACTGGTATTTGAGGTTCAAAATCAGTATATACAAATGTACACGAATACAGTCAAGGATCACATGTACAGTAGGAGTAATAATGACAAAAAAAGGTTAATATCACAATAAAATAGGTTGTTAAAGTTGGTTTCTGGAAGAACAGACTTTGAAAATTTTCTTAATAAATATTGACAAGTTTTTTACCAAATCAAATACATGCCCAAATGCACGTTCGTACAGCAAGCTATAGCACTGAAAGCCTTTGAAAATATCGCGCATTTGTTTCTCTTTTAAATAAGCCTCTTTATTCTAATGTTATGTAAATTGTTAGGTGTACCACAGGGACACAAGGACAGAGACATCTCTCCTACAGTGACAGGGCCTCCATCTGGTGACACAAACTGATATTTGGGTCAATGATTGATGAGGTCAGAGGTTCGTATGGATCTGTTTACTTGAAATTGAACTATTACCTACTAAATTACTTGCACTTGTTATTTCCGCCTCAAAAATAAAAAAAAAATATTCGTTTTTTCCTCTTCTTTATTGATTTGGAATTTGTCTCGTTAATCAATATTTTTGCTTATCTTGACTTGCACTTATTTCAGTTCAAAAATGTATTTCCTAATTTTAGTAGTTTGTAATTAAATTTGATATATATATCGGAGAATGGTAATTGAATATTTAGTGATGTATGGAGTTGGTAAATATTTTAATGCATACATTCACGGTTATTACAAGGATTACTGAAATTTATATTATACAGTCATTTATTGAATGAATGATTAAGCGGAAATTTAAAAAGCACCGATTTGACTGCTGTTTATTTTTTTTTTCAGATTGTTTTTTTTTTTCAATTATGAGGAAATTTGCGATTTCTGACAAATTGCAGATCGATAATAAAAACCCAATGTAGTTAAATATGTTTCATGAAAAGAGCTGATAGGGTAAAAAGAAGGATAAAAAGTATATTGATTTTAAACATACATATATGATATTAAGGCACAGGTGTGTTTCATTTAAATTCAGAGATAAATGTCCACTACATTTAAACTTTAATTTGTTGGGTTTTTTATGTATATGGGTCTCTCTCTCTCTCTCTCTCTCTCTCATTTAATTTAATGAATATTTCATCATGCAATATATCACATAAGCGGATGGGATAGCAGGCATTGCCTATATAATCCTCTCCGACATACAAGGCCAACGTCATATATACAAGATTTAGTGCCATACAATATTGACAATACCGGGTAATATTACAATATCTCTCTCTCTCTCTCTCTCTCTCTCTCTCTCTCTCTCTCTCTTAATTCATTTTCAGTCTCTTTATTGCAATTTATCCTCTCTAGATCCTCTTTCCCTATATTTTGAAAAGAACGCTACATGATGTAGCTGTGGTTAGCCAAAAATGATAATTGATATTAATCTGCAATCACATTATATTCTGAGAACCATTACTAAGAAACTAAAGACGCACTTTCCTTTAAATAAATCTCAAAGCATGCATCAAATAAAAACACACCCAAAATATGTATACACTCAATAGCTTTCATATCAATATTATTTAGCGCACAGTAATGAATATTTTGACAGAAATTGCTGAGAGAGTCCCATATATCAAACTCTAATTAATGCACCTCTATACTTTCTACTTGTCATTGTATCGATTTGTCATCTTCTACGGAAACGTCATCAGACATTCTTTCCAAAATGTTCTTAACTTCTATTGTCACCCCTGGTACAAATATGATTGGACAGACGTCTATGTATATATAAGCCCCTCGCACGGTCCCTTATCCTTAGTATTTGAGCTGTGTCCCTCCCCCTGAAAGACAAAAAAAGTAAGTACACAATAGATCTTATGGACAACGTTTGGGGACTGTCATCATTATGGTTCTACTAATACATATATATATATAAAGTATTTTTCTGATTTACAATTGATTTCTAGAGATAACTATATAAAATTATATATTGACATTAAAACGGCAAGGTGTTTGTATGTGTACATGTGTATATATAACAAATTCAATAATCCACTTTTTAAAAATTAAATTAGTCTTGTCTTGTCCCGGTCCTGACATAGAAATATTTTTTCCTTGACAACTTTTGTTGTAATTTTGTAATGATCAATGGAATAACATGTGGAAGAATAAAAAAAAAGAGATATCAATTCAAACTCATACGTGTTTTTTTTTCACTCGCTTTTTATAAAAGTATCTCAGAAAAAAATCTGTTGAGCCGACATTTTTTCTCCCCAGTTGCAATTCGGCTTATGTATGAGTTATGCAAATATGGATGTACTTGTATATATAACAAATTAAATTGTCGATGAACGTATAACTTTACCCTGTTAACAACAATTAGTGGAGGAACTCTTAGAACAGAGTTTTAATTTTTTCGATATTTTACTTTCTTTTGTAGCTCAAAATGAGGGCAAAGCCACTATTTTGTGTGTTTTTCTGTCTGCTGGCCATAGATCCCGTGACGTCACAGAGAGTGTTGGGAGCTTTGCTGGGCGGAGCTCTGGGTCACCAGGTGAGAAAACAAACAAACAGACAAACAAAAAAATTAAATAAAGTAACAAACAAATGAAGTATTTTCTTGCAATCAATTATAATAATACATATATATGATCATTAATAGATCAGATAAAACATATTTGGACCAAGCATATTTGACGGTTTAATTTATATTTTAAGCAAACAAATACCAACAGCAAAAAAAAAAAAAAAAAAAAAAAAGCAAAACAAAAAATTAGCATGACTCCAAACTATTTATAGCAAAAAATATGTCTTTTATAACTTCAAATTTATGAAGTATTTCATCATTTTTACCGGAGCGATTCATCAATCAAATGGCCATGCATTGTACGTAATGGAAATTTTTTTTAATCATATATATATAGTCATTCATTTGATCGATAAGCGAAAACAATAATTAAATAATAGATCAATTAATATCATTATCATCATAATTAATCAAACTAGGGGGAAATAAGACTTGCTAAGATTCACTAATCTATGAAACGTATGATCTCAATCTTTTTTAAAGGACTTAAAGAGAGCGGGGGTTAAAACAGACATCTGTCTTATATTATGAACCATTGTGAACATTCTATAGATTTAATGCACTTTAAAACAACGTTCATTACTACGCTCCTCTTATCGATTTGTGTGTTTGTAAATTTATTTTCTCCCCTAATTCAGTTGACTGGCGGACATCCCTTGGGGCTCATCGGCGGGGGACTCATAGGGCACCAGCTGTTCAATGACCGTGGGGGCGGATGGAGAGACGATTGGAGAGACGACTGGAGAGGCGGCAGGGGTAGGGGGCGTGGCGGTAGATGGCGTGGAAGGTTTGACCGCTGGGACGATTGGGATGATTGGAGGGGGCGTGGCCGAGGAGGCGGATGGAGGCGTGGAGGAAGAGGAAGGGGGCGTGGTGGTCGCCGAGGACGTTGGTGAATGGGCGCGGATCTAGCTGTTTATATCTTAAGGAGCGGATCTTAGCTGTTTTAATGTCAAGTTTATGGAGGTGGATCTCTATATATCTATGGGGAATTTATGTACAAACGACTTACCCTATGATTTCACTGTGGGATATGTATTGTGCAGCTTTTTCGTGAACATTATTTGGTAACAGACTTTTTTTTGTCAATATTGAATTTTGTTCAATAAAAAAATCTTAAAATGTAAACTTTGCTTCTTTGTGTGATTGACCATCAGCTAGCTGATTTTAAAGGAAGTTAAAATGAACTATATATATGAACTGTATATTTCATTAACCCTTTAGCTGCCAACGTAAATGTTTGAATTGCCAAATATGTAACGGTACTGGTATATGACGTTACAAAATTTAACACGTTATGATGTTCGTATATTTCAAAAGAACACATGAGACGTTCCTCAATTTTATACAATTTTCCTTTATATTTTATTCCTTATTTATGTACATTTAAACCTGTTAATTCCCAACAAAAACTCAGGGTACATTACCAGACTATTAAGCTAGAATGTTTAGAATTTTACTTAGAATCGGTATGTCTGATTTCTTACCACATACAAAAAAGAAAAGCGAAACATTCTGTACTCTTGGTTTGTTGACTACATTTTACCGATAAATAATGATAAAACTTTAATTAGTTTCATGCATTGTATCTGATTTGTTACATTGATAAAAAAGTTCGTCTTGAACATTGCCGTTTGACACAACTAACTTAAGTCCAAGCTCTTGATAAAATGGTTCCGATTTAGCCTAGCATCTTGCGAATGTCGTATATATGACGGTGTCTGAGATTATGACGTCATTTTTATTTGATGACGTAAAAAATCAAGATTGCAGGAATGAGGAAGCGATAAATTTTGACTTCATGAATAAGTTTTATTCATATCTTTGTTCTTGCCAAAGACAAGTCCATGTGCTAACCACCAGAGGAAAAGTGTGTATCTTGCTATATTAATTTAAATTTATGTTTTATCATATATAAGGCCATAAATTCTAATATATAGCTAAAATGAAAAAAGAAATTTAAACCAAACATTGGTTGTCTAATGATTATTCTTCGTTGATTTTTGTCATTTTCCCGGGAATTAATTTTCCTATCCGTTGGACTTTACAACTAACTTTACCGGAAACAAAATAAAAGGTGAAGGTCAAGTCGTCTGCCAAAAAATTTGAAGGTGATAGTCTTTGGCAGGAGATTCGCCTTTTCCACTGTTTTGAGGATAATTCCAATCTGACAAGGTAAACGTAATTGCAAAGCAAATAAATGCAATGTTTCTTGCTCGAAATATCCTGTCATGGAGTAACTTTTCTGTTAGAAATGTGATAGAAACTGGCATTAACCAGTTTTCTTCCGATCACTGAATGAGTGCATGTGCTGCATAATTTAAATCCTTTGTTAAGATTTTTAAGCCTTGCTGTACTAGAGGAATATTGTCGACAAAAAGTCTACTTTAAGGTAAGGCTAAAAAGACAATCCCGGAAATAATTGACACCTGACAATTTTACAGTTTTACTTTTCAAATCCATCTCTGACAACAGGTTGCCGAATAGAGAGCACAAAAAACATAAAATGTTCTGTTTTGGAAATGATATCCTTTATGGAATAAATATTTACCATGTGAACTATGGAATTGTTTTATTAGTAACTTGTCATGAATTTATATGCCATAGATATTTATTAAATTTCTTGTTTAAAATGTAATTCTGTACATGCATTCATGTACATCATTACATGTATATGTAATTCAAGATTCTTTGGGTCAAGATTCTTTGGGTCAATTGTCCAAGCTTTTGAATTATATGACGTGCAGGAGAAAGCCAGGCTGTATTTCAAAACGGGAATTTTGTGACAACAGCTGGTGTCACGACTAAATATTTTTCAGCTATATTTGAAAAATAAACTTCCTACATTCAGTAAACATGTAAAGGAATGATTTCATTATATACATGTACCAAACAGCTTATCTAAGCAAGGAATTGGTACAGACCTATTCAACAACAGAAAAGACCTTTAAGTTCAAGAAACTTTTAGAAAACCACATGTACCCCTCCCCCTCTCGCCCATTTCTTCCAGTTGGAACTGCAAATTTCTGGTACTTAATCATTGATGGGATATTTAACCTGAATCAATATAATTAAGTGATTCTGTTTCTGACAGCCAGTTACGGTATTTCCCCATCAAGGGCTTATGTTCACAACTGGTTGCTAAAAGAATTTATGTGAATGCAAGTGTTTTAGTGAATAAAATTGTTAGAAAACTTATTGGAAAAAGTTTAGCATACAAACCGAAACTTCCATAATATATTCTGTACAGATATGTTATTCTAGCATGTATTCTTCTTGAAAATGACGGATAAAAAATTCAACTTTGGAGGGGAAAAATCAGCTGTTAAAACTGTATTGCCTTTCATAAAAACAGCTGTAATTGAACTTGGGACCTGCGCAGGTCAGTTGCGTTTAGGAATTTTAAACTTTACATACGGTACTTTTTACTGGTCACAATAACAATAAGTACCCAAAGCTATGAATGATTTCACCAATGGATATGCAATATAATGTATAACTTGAAAGTAAAACACAATGAACAAAAGAGTTTAGTTTTCACAACACCTTGCTGTAAATGTTATTTTCATCAATTCATGTTCTTTGACATACATGTAACTACGAAAATTATAATAGTTTTCTTTTGTTATCTTTCCAACATCTTCAAATATTTTTAAAAAAAATGTGCTTACACTGTACCGAACTACTTGAATTAGGATAGGGTTAGGGCAAACAATTCTTTTTAATGATGAACTTGCTAAGATTTGACTAAACTTTTTCAGATGGCACAGCACCTTGCAAAGACACCAGGAAGTGGGGTAAGGATCATATTATCATAAGTTTATGATTTTGTGTTTAGTTTTCAGATGAATTCACATAAGAGATATATATATACATATAAGCTTACAAAACAATGAAAACATAATTCTATAGAATCATGAATAATGTGAATTTTGAGGATAACATTTTATGATCTTTATGATATTTGATATATAATAACGAGCAGATTAACCCAGCAGTTGTGTTATTTTAGGAGATCCCTGTAATATTAGAGCCAGAGGTTTGACCCCTTTAAAATTTCACTACAAATCTCATCTCATTCTTCGACCATGCAAAGGGAGACAATCTCCATGATTTGTTTACATTGTGGTTTAGATGTGTATCATGTCTTGTCCTGTTTACATATTGTAAAAGTGCATCAAGCACAATGGGTTGTTGAAATAGATTCAAGACAATATTTATACCAGGATCTGGTTTATCAAATAATATTGACTTGATTATGTAAGGTAGCATAGTGCACAGGAAGTCTGAAAGTCAGTTAGGCAAAAAATAAGCAATGGGGGGGGGGGGGGGGGGGGGGAGGGGAGGTATATAGAACCATTTTAACAAGAGCTTGGACTTTGGGTAGTTTTGTTAAACAGCAATGTGACATAGGCCTGTCTATTTCATTGTCAGCCACTCAGCCATTGCTCTATGAAAACGATAAGATTTGTCTGGCTTTTGAGCTAAGTGTACACAATTTGTGCATATTTGGCTTGAAACGGCGTTATTTTTATATTGTTTTGATGCAAAAATTAGATAGCTACATCCTACTGAAAGTCCAAGCTCTTGTTAAAATGGTTCTATTATTTTTTTTTCATTTAATTTCGAAAATACGAACAAAGTCTCAGAAGGGATTGAACTTGCTAGTTACTTTTACTACTGAGCTGTGATGGTATCTAATTAAATTAATCAGTCCAATCTATTTCACAAAACATGTATGTGTCATAAAAAAGCATAAGTCTTGATTTAGTATTACCTTAAAGCATTAACTTTGAAGTAATTTTTGCCAAAAGAAAAAAAATCACAAAATTTCATATTCATGCAGTAATAAGGAACAGCCTTCTGAAACTGTTTGGGGATAGATGAGAATTTTTTTTAAATCAGTAAATATGCAGTTTAAATTTCTACACTGTGCAAAATGATTCTTATTCAAAGCAAATTTAGCCCTTGACAGACACTGTCTGTTCCAAAAACAAATCATGGACGATAGTCTCTCTTCCTTGTAAACATACGTATGTTTCATTATGTGGTTAGGATTAGATAATCCTGGATCAGTGGTAGCATTTATCATCATATCTTTAAGCTTCCTTCCCATGAGTCCCTATATTTATGCATCTACAATCTGCACATATATCACATGCTGCTTATACTATTAATTAAGTATTGCTGGGGATGCCTATAGTAAAATATAATATAAAATATATATAATAGTACTGTAATATAGATTGTAAATTAGTGTATGACATTTTACTTCAGTACAGTGAGGCTGTTCATATGTATAGTATACCGGGTACATGTATATGTTTGTCACTAACTTCGATTACCTTTATAAGATACATATACCAAACATCTGCAAACAATTAGAAAACATTAAACTATGCACAGTTAGTTTGCCCTGCCCCGTAAAATTTCTGTAAACCAACTTTTAGTTAATAAATTGCATGTTAGAAATTTTCGCGAGAACCTTGTCGTAGTGAATATTTTTCACTGCAAACCAGTCCATGCCATAAATTGTCAAGCTCCATCACAAAAATCAATCTCTGCAAACCAGTATATTTCCGAAATTCATAAAGAAAAAAATGTTGGTGAACAGTACATGCAGTAACTCATATTTTTAGCTCACCTGAGCTGAAAGCTCAAGTGAGCTATTCTAAT